>NC_081801.1:6115996-6308496 GCF_963082965.1 Carassius carassius
TCATTCTGTTGCTCTAAATGCAGACCATATATGTTGGATAATATATGCTCTCTGTCTTGATGGCTTTTGCTCAAAAAGTTCAGCATTCAAGATGTATACAGTGAATATGTATGTTCATATTTCTTAGTGTGACTCTTGACCCACATTCAGTACCGCCTGCCAAAAAAATTTCTTTTCTTCTGACAGCGAGGACGGGTATAACAAATCTGCACCATTTTGTGAAAAGAGAAGCTTGGAGAACTAATGGGATCTTTTAAAATCTTTTTAAATACTTTGGGGTTGCACAAATATAGCAATGCTCTAAAAGAAATAATTGGGTTGTTTTAGAGCGCAGGTCTACAGAAATTAAGCGTTTGTGTAGGCTCCTTCCTTCCACGCTCATTAACGAGCTGACCTGACCCTCCAAAGTCAGGGGGGTGAAAAAAACCCATATTTATTTTTTTTATTTTTCAGCTGAGTTTGCAGATATAAAGTCCTTCAGGCTACCTCAGGATACTGCGAATGTGGATGTTTAAGCCACACTTAAAAATTAATGAATGTCATATAGCATTTAAGTACATATCATGCAAAGTGGCATTTAAAGAAACACCGCACAAGCACATTTGCACAGGTTGAGGTTTTATATGAGAAAATACAGTATAAAAGATACAAGTTATATTTTTTATAAATATATATTTACAAAAATATAAAAATAATCATGGTTTGACTTAAAATTAAATTATGATTAAAAAGGGTTTAAAATATACGAACATAAAATAAATGTTTGTGTGTGTGTGTGTGTGTGTGTGTGTGTGTGTGTGTGTGTGTGTGTGTGTGTGTGTGTGTAAGAGAGAGAGAGAGAGAGATAAAATTTTGAAAAAAAAAAATTAAAGATGCATTTCAGCTAGTTGCCAAATCAAAGTTTCTTAATTTAATTTAGCTTAACTTGATATGCTAAAATAACTGAAATAAGCTATACACAAAATATATACATAAAAACTACTTAAAAGGATAAGAACACAAAACAAAATTATTAAAAAAATTAAAAAAATTGAAATGAAAACAGAACACAAAAACAAAAACATTCTATATATTCATAAACACTATAATCTCGATGATACTAGAACAACACTGTATCAAAACACATATATTTATTTATTTAGTATTTTATTTATTTAATATGATGTCCTTGCATGAGAAATAACTAAAATCACATTATTTGATCAAATAGGGGACACACAAAACTTTTTTTAAGTTAAATATTAATTAATTAATATTTTACTTTCTAATGCAACAAAAATGTTTTTTTTTTTTTTTTTTTTAAGTGTTGAACAAGGGTTACAATAATTTTGTACAAATAGATAAAATTAAGATAAAAGAAGCATTGAAGTCGAGATCGTTTGGTGACAGGCAATGCAGCAACGTCTGAATTGTTCTTTAATCACTGCTTGGTTTGATTGATTATGCCTGATTAAATGTGACATATATACACACATTACAGTATTTCCTTTTTGAGTGGCACTACATCATACGAACGTTCACGCTCGAGTCTAGATGGGTGAGAGTTCCAGGCAGCGGTGAGATGCAGTAGAGAGAGTGTGGCAGCACGTGCACAAACTTGTATGTAGGGGGGTCTGACAGTGAGGAAGGGTGTAGTCATTTATAGTGTAGCGGCGACATTCGCCTCCTCCGCTGCAGAGCACAGCCAAACAGCACTGAGCCTGCTGTAGCCTTGAGGGAGAGCACAGACAAGGACAGAACTGCTGCTGTCGCTGATGCATTAGTGAGGGAGATACATCTTGTTGCGCAGCATGGTAAATGACAAAATGATATCTCGTCAGAGAGACAACCCGTGTGTGACTGTGCGTGTGTGTGAGAAAGAGAAGAACAGAAAGTCAGTTGGTTGATGAGAAGGCAGTCTCATTATACTTTCGTCATGTTTTACAGAATCACAGCTGGAGGTTTTTGTCAGACTGAAAGATGTGTAAATTTTTCTATATGTTAGGGTCATAGCCAAATGTTTGATTCACAGAATTGTAAATTGTAAACTATTGAATATGAATTTGTAAAATCTGTGATGTCATGCGCATGCCTATTACATATTCATTCTGTAAGAATATACTGTCCATGTGCGCAGGCGCATAGTGTTTCGCTTTGAAATACATCACAGTAAATGTAGAATTCATAGCCCTGTAACTTCTAAAAACTCACATTTTACAGGGTTGCAAACACAATTTCATGTTAAGTTTAAAAGGCCTATATAGACTCAAAGGAACAGTACAGAACTCAGCTTGAAAGAATGGCATTAGAGTTTTTGACAGCATGGGGTTATGATGGCCATCAACCAAACACTCAAGAGTAGGGAGAAACTTTAGAGAATGTTGATATGAAAAGTGTGAAAAGGGCCTGAGAAGTGAATGTAATTTTTCAACTACTTAGCTTGGTAGACAAGAACCTACTTCAGCTGTGTATACCTGAAAGAAGTATCTCATTCAAAAGCCTTGATTCAGTTTGAAGGTTTGCAGGTCAAAGGTTTAAGTTCTTTGTTTTTTCCTACTTGCCAAGAGACCAGCTTATTCCAAACGCTGATCCAAAAATAAGCCCAAACTTGTGGTTATGTTTTGATATTTGGTCAAATTTGTAAACATGGGTGCAAATTGATGTATTGAACGCAATGATTTAAGAAAGAATGGTTTTAGTAATGATTTTTGGTTTCTGCTTAGTCCAAACCCGAATTTCATTCACTCGGGCCTCTGTGGTTTCTTTTTAAAATGAACAGTTCGACTTCAAACCACAGTATATTTGCACCATCACCGTGAGCAACCGTCTGTATCACAAAAATAACAAATGGGACACACTTTGTGGTTTTGCAAACCTCATAGATAAAGGAACAAAGGCCACAAGCCCAAACATTCACATCAAGTGCACAGTTTTGTACTGAAGTGCTTTTGTCCCCGAGACATTTTGAAGATGCAGTTTCCAGCTCAGAAAACAGATTTCCCACCAGCCAATGAACCAAACTCTGACATCAAAAACCACTTATGTCTACACTATGGTGAAAACACACCTAGACTTAATAATGACTTCATAATGAACCATTTAAACTTGAAACTAAACTCTGATTTGAATTTGGTTTATATGTAATGCATAAAACAGTAGGTTATCTGAATGAACTTCAATGCATGTGAAATTCAGGCCATAGAATCGCCTCTGCAAAAGGTGAAGTCAGGGCACAGGCAGAGACCCAGCCACTGGCGTTGAGGAACAGCGGCAGTCTGCTGCCAACAAAATCCAAATAAAGCTTTTAATACATTCACTATTGATTCCATGCTGAAATAAACTCAGTGTATTGGCAGGGCCAGAATCCTACTTTGAAGGGACTCCATAATGCAGCTAGTCAATAAGCTGTCTGCAATCAATCCCAAATAACAGTTAATTACAGCTCACATCCATTTTTGAGGAGAGACTGGAATTAAGAGAGAAAAAGACTCAAGGCAAACATAAAGCTGAAAATAGGCTGAACAGCGAAAAAGATGGAGAAAAACAGTTTGAAAAGTTGATGAAAACTGCCTCCATTCAACCCGGAATACTAAACATATTAAGTGCTTTATGAAGGCAAATTTTAACAAGCAACCAAATGGTCTGAGTTTAGCTAGTTAGCTTTATTAGTTAGACTCTGCAAGTAAATAATATAACCACTCCTTCCTGTGGGTGTAACACGTTTCTCACTTGATAAGACATTTGAAAGTGACCATCAGGGACTAAAATCATAAAGTAGTTTAAATACACATATATGTCAGTGCTGAGTATTACCTTTTAAACATGAAATCATATGCTCCAAATCCTATATATTAAATATATATGCTTCATTATCAATTTGTGGTTGGGAATATTTAGAGCATTCTCTTAAAAGAGTTAAAAACAAAAACAAAATTTATGTAATCTACAACATTTCTGTTCATATTAAATAGGGATATGCTATACTCAACAAATCAAGAAAAAACTAAACAAAAAACAGCAAATAATGAACATTAAATGAGAGTACAACTTACAAAAATGAGAGTACAAAAAAAAAGAAACAAAAAAGGAAGTGGAAGTGAAGTGACATACAGCCAAGTATGGTGACCCATACTCAGAATTCGTGCTCTGCATTTAACCCATCCAAAGTGCACACACACAGAGCAGTGAACACACACACACACTGTGAACACACACCCGGAGCAGTGGGCAGCCATTTATGCTGTGGCGCCCGAGGAGCAGTTGGGGGTTCGATGCCTTGCTCAAGGGCACCTAAGTCGTGGTATTGAGGGTGGAGAGAGAACTGTACATGCACTCCCCCCACCCACAATTCCTGCCGGCCCGAGACTCGAACTCACAACCCTTTGATTGCGAGTCCGACTCTCTAACCATTAGGCCATGACTTAAAAATAAGACATCCACACTTTGGGGCACTTTACATATGTGAGAAAACTGCAGCCAATTGGGCTAAAGGAAATGTACAGAGATAAAATATTCATGAAGTCTTTAGGTAACAAAAGAGGTATTACTTTGAAATGGCTGAGCATCAGCTTAGTAGTGTGTCAGATGTTTGAATGTTATCATCTGCCCATGATATATACACTTTCAGCTCGAGGGCACAGAGCAAACTGCCCGTTTCATAGCACAAGCATTTCAGACTCCTCCGCTGATGGCAGCCTAATAGCGTTTATGCTACCAGAAAGTGCAAAGCTCTTCTTTTTCCAGATACATATCATTAATTTAAACAGTTTATACAGCTGCATATTTACTGAGGCAAGTGGAGTAAGTGCCCCACTTAAGGTTCTGCCATATCCTGCTGTGTGGATGTTGAGTGAGTGTGAATATGACCTGAACTGCTCTCGTACGAATTTCCACCTGCAACAACAGCCAAACCTTAGACAAGCAGGACAGAGATGTGGTCATTTGAACAGTTTTTTTTATTTATGTCTTTTGAAAATATGTCATCTACAATTAGTCAGTACAGTGTTATGTCACATTCACACATTTTAGTCTATTTTAGACATTTCTGTCAACAAAAATGTTCTTTCAAAGTTCTATTAATCTGTAATGGATTTGAACCAAATTTTAAAATATAAAACATTTATTAATTCCATTCACAATGCTACACATTCTTACCAGCATATACTGTAACTTACTTCTTGATTACCAGTAAATTAATTTCAGTGTCTTTGCAAATGTAAGTGGCAATATCAATGTGATTACCCAACATGCCCTGTGACTGGGATCAAATCAGAGTTAGTCTGATCTGAAAACTCTATTAAGACTATACAAGTTTGTGAAATGGGTTTTGGGGTTTATTAATGCTTACAGGTTTATATTTCACTTTATTCTCACATGTTGTGTTTAGGTGTTACCATTTTTGTGATGTAAAGTCTCAAAAGTGTATTAATTATGAATATACTATTATAGAATATACTACTGTAGAATATATATTGTGTTTAAGAAGAACATAAATGCAGCCTTCTTTAAGAAAATGTGTTTCTGGATATCATGTACTGTTATACTGTAAATATGGATGTAGCTGGTTAAATGTAAAATCTTGATCTGTTTGAGCTAATTAACATGCTGAATGAATTAATTATTTCTTTGTTAAATTAAGGCAAGGTGAAAAAGCTGCAAAATTGTAAAAAAAAATAAATAAAAAAATAAGCATTTTTTTAAACATGCACAGACAACAGAACACCCTGAAATGTTCAGTACTTTAGTTGAAAAAATGAACACTTGAAACTGTCTGTCTCCGATGTGCTTCAGATGGCCTCACTTCCAGCTAACGAATGAAGTAAGACTAATGTATCGAACCCGGTTTCCCTTCTTTCTTTATTTGCACATCTCTTTTTCTCTCTCCTGCGATGGCACACTAATAGATTTAGCAAAGATTGCACGGGCATTTATTACCACATGTAATTGAACGTGATGATTATCGTTGTTGTGTAATGTGATTTTAATGTGGCGTGATGGTTATGTATAAGCCCTAATGACTTGCCTCCAAGGGTTACATCTCACACGAAAAAAAGAGCTAAAAAAGAAAAAGAATTTGATTTAGATTTCCCCCCATTTTCACTTGACATATAAATAAAGGGGTTTAATTAAAGCTTTCCTTCGGCAGCTTGCTTTCGAAAATAATCGTCCGTTTTATGAGTTTCCTTTTGGAGATGAGGGAAGTGATTGATTGAAGTGTCGTCTTTTCATATGCATGTGTGTTTGTGACTGTTTGCTGGTACAGCACACAGAGAGCACCTTGGTTATTTGTAAAATATGAGTTATAGCAGAGCAGGTCTGCGCTGCGCCTCTGGTTCAGACGTTTGAATTGCTGTATTTAAATCAGAATGAAGCTTTATCTTCTGATGCTCAGAGAGGCCGTGCAGTACAAGGTCAGAATACTTGTTTTTTCCTCATCACCTTTTGAAAGTACACACTACTGCATCTATTGCTCGACAAATGCCTGACTTAACATAAACTTGTCCATTAAGGCCACATTCATGAGCAAACTCCTTCAAAATGGAGCCAAATTGGCTTCGGTGGGACTATAACCTGTTATTATTGTTCAGTGTTATTGACCTTTTTATTTTAGTATGCAGCAGGCCACAAAGAAAGAGGCCAGTTTCTAAATGGCCCTGTGAATGGCAGTCCGCTGTAGAAGCCCATTATATGGCAGTTGAAGATGGCTATGTACACACAACTCGCTATAGGAGAGAGACTAGACAAACAAGCACTCTGAACATCAAAAATGCATGCAAACTTTGCCAGGAAGGCATGCTTAGATATAGATGCATATATATTTTCTTTGTCTTTTCTTCATATCTCTTTTCCTCTCTCTCTCTCTCATGCGCTCTCTCAACACACGCACACACACAGAGTAAGTAAAGAGAAAGCCAGAGCTTTGCTTGACATTATTAGTTTGCATATGGGCCCAGAGCCCAGAGTAACACTATGGATTTTCGTCTTACTTTCCTATAATTGGATGAGTTAAATTTCTCCATTCATTACACAAGCAGATGACCTAGTGACCTCTGGTGCTCTCACGTTTTATTAGCACTCTCATCACCTGTTAATATGGACCCCTGTCCCCAAAGACCATGCTATACAAAACTCATTTCTCTCATGACCTCCAGTTTTTTTCCCCTCTTTTAATTGTAATGAAAATTATAATAAAACATATATATTATGTTGTTATATTACAAAATAAAAACGTAAAAAATATATAATATGATTAAAATTATTTGTTACTGTCAGGATTGGATTGTCTTTGTTGAGTTTTCCCTAATTTGCCCTTATTTGGTTGTTCCTGTCCTCGCTAGCTCTTAATAAGTCATTCTGTTCACCTGCGTTCCTCCCAATTGACTAGTTAAGTCATGTATTTAAGCTGTGTTCCAAGACTTCAAACCATGACTCATGAGTATTCCAGGCAAGTCACACCAAACTTCCTGAGCACAAGGAATTGTGGCTAGATTATTAATTTTCTTGCAACATTATATTGTCCGAAAATCTATTTTTCAATGTGTACCACTTAATAATAAACACTGCATCAGTAGGCAATATTATCCGTAGGGGCTGCCATTGTTGTTTCGCGTGCTACAGTATGTGATGTCAGAGCTCGGAACTTGGAGTGCATCGATCTAGTATGAGTTCACTGGTGGGAAGTCACAGGTTTGACTGCTGTTCCAGTGCACTTTCACGAGTAGAAGGTTGGAAAAACACTGGTTACGGGTTGTCTGGAATGCGACATTAGTTCCAGTCTATGCGTTCCTCCTTCGTTGGGTCTACCAGTTGTGTACGTGTGTCTTCCTTCCCTTCCAATGTAGATTTAACCTGTGTGTTGGATTTAATAAGTGACAGTTTCATTTATCCATGGTTCTTTCATTCCTTCCAGCAGCATACCGCGACAGTTGCACACTTATTTAATTAAATGAGTTCCTTATTATTGCTTTCTATACTAAGTCCATATATAATACCATGACTCAAATGATTTACCTGCCACACACACAAACAACCCAAATCAAGTATGCACACACACACTCACAGAGTGGATATGCACAAAGACATATTGTACAAAGACTTCCCCACACAAGGAGTGCATGCATATTTTATGAAAAGTCAACAGATTGCCGTGTTCCGAGCCTGATGTCTCTTATTGCTTCTCCGTCCCCCAGCTGTGTCCCAGCAGCCCGTGTTAGATCATTGTGTTCACGGACGAGTCCGACACAAAGCCGCACAGAGGGAGTCATCCAGATTGCAGCATTAGAGCACCTGCAGAGATGAATAAATCGAGCCTGCTTATTCTAAGGCCGGCCACAATGGGCAGATCCCATAGAGAATTCACTGTAATCCTGGAGAGGGTCACGGGATCAGCACTATCAAGGCTCACAGGAAGTCTACTGTATGTAGGAGATTCTGACAAATTGGAACAAAAGAATACCAATTTCTGTCATGTACAATATAAAATCAGGAAGTACTGTAGTAGACTACTCAAGTCAGTGTGATCACATCTGTAAAACTTGCTGCTGCAATGCCAGGGGGTTATGAGTGTTTTTCAGCAAGTTGCTAGGTGGTTACCGTATTTTTCGGACTATAAGTCGCACCTGAGTATATGTCGCATCAATCCAAAAATACGTCATGATGAGGAAAAAACATAAATAAGTCGCACTGGACTATAAGTCGCATTTATTAAGAACCAAGAGAAAACATTACCATCTACATCCGCGAGAGGGCGCTCTATGCTGCTCAGTGTAGACTACAGGAGCAGTGAGCAGCATAGAGCACCCTCTCGCGGCTGTAGATGGTAATGTTTTCTCTTGGTTCATGTCTCTTAGTTAATTTCTCTTGGTTCATGTCAAATTAATTTTGATAAATAAGTCGCTCCTGACTATAAGTCGCAGGACCAGCCAAACTATGAAAAAAAGTGCGACGTATAGTCCGTAAAATACGGTACTTACTAAGGCTACGTTCACACTGCAGGCTGAAACGACCCAATTCCGATTTTTTTGCCCCTATGCGACCTGTATATGATCTTTTCATCACAGTCTGAACAACACAGATCCGATCTTTTCAGATGCGACCCAGGCCACTTGGGTATGTGGTCCTAAATCCGATACGTATCCGATCTTTTGAAATGCGACCTCCGTCTGAACGGCCGGGTCACATGTATCTGGCCCGTACGTCATTGATATGCTACAAACGTCATACTTCTGCGTTGAAGTAGGCGGGAATGAGAAGATAAACAACAACCATGGCGGACGATGCTGCTTAAATAACTTTAATATTGCTAAACGAGCTCTGCTGTTGACTACACTGTTGTTAACATCCATGTTTAGCTACTTCCGCTAGTGACGTCGTTGGCCGTTGAGTACTCTTCTGCGCATGCGGATCACTTCTGGGTCATTTCACGTTCACACAGGAGATCACAAAAGGTCGCATTTAATTGGAAATGTGAACGGCCTTGCAAAAAAATCAAATTTTTTCAAAAAATCGGGATTGAAATCGGAAAGCCCTGCAGTGTGAACGTAGCCTAAGTCTCTGTAATGTTCTGGTCTTCAGATATGATTCGGCTCCCTCCTTTTATGTAAGTAAATTGAATTATTTTGCCCATTTTATTGTACACAGAGCAATAAAACATTATAAAACTAATAGCAGCACCTTCTCAACACTATCTGTTGCACAAGTGGACATGCTATTTGCTGAAGTTTGGTACGATTTCTCATGTTTTTGAATAACATCTCATGCTTACCTAGGCTGCATTTATTTGATAAATAAAAAAATAAATAAATAACAGTAATATTGTGAAATATTATTAGAGTTGAAAGTTACCTTTTCCATTTACTGTATTTTTTTAAATGACAGTGTCACATGATACTTCAGAAATCTGATTAAAAAATTACAAATAATTCTGCCAAAATAAAATTTTTTATTATTGTCAGTATTGAAAACAGTTGCTTAATATTTTTTGTGGGAAACATGACATTTTGTTTTTAGGATTCTTCGTATAAAGTTCAAAAGAACAGCATTTATTAGAAATTGTATCAATGTGAGTGTCTCTGGTTTCACTTTTGATCAATTTAATGTGAAGTTTCGATAAAAAAAAGGTCATGTATAAAGCTCAACATCTTAATAAACAATAAGCTAATATTGAGTAACTTACCTTTTAAACAACATTGTTTAGTTCGTTCTTTAATTTAGTTGTTTAGTTTAGCATGTTAATTAGCTGTCTGACTTAATGTTTTTTGAATAAATCAGTTGAATGAATGAATCAATGATTTAATCATAAAGACAGCCTCTTATCGCAGTAACGATGTAACCTACCAAAAGAGTCCCTATCACTAATGCAAAGACTGATGGTCTACAACAGTATACCAAGTGATAAAACTACCGGACGCATCTGTTAAGATTTGCTTTATGATGTGATAAAACCTTTATTGAGGCTTAAGAACTAAATTACAGGTACATTATTGAGGCTGTAGAACACATTTACAGATTACATCTGACTATAGTCTCAAACAAACAATGCAAATATTGAAGTAGGTTGTTTATAATTAAAACTAAGTCACAGACTGCAGGATTAGCATAGAATTCTGGCAAAATGATCTTTAAAAAAGCATAACACATCTTATTTTGCAGCTGACTGGTTACTATTTTGCAACAGTGGTATTTTAAAACAGCCAAACGCAACAGAAGGCCTAATGGCATTCATTTAAAAAGACTGATGAATGCCAGCAAGGATAGAGATTTTGAGACTCTTGTTCTAAATTAACCATGAAAATTTTGAAATGAGGATAAATAGAGGAAATAAGCATCCCAAAAATAACATCAAGACATATTTCACAACCAGTCATCTCAAGCTAATTCCTCTATAATTATACAGGAAACAATGCATTGCTGTCATGTTACCATCATCAACATGATATTTGTGCTGAAATGACCTTAATGATGATCTGATTACCCTTCTGAAATGCCATTTTGCAGCAAAAAGGTATTGATCATGTTGTAGAAAGCCTGTAAACCTTTAACCTTCATGTTTTGAACAATATCTGAAAGGCCTCATTACGGGAGCCCGTTTCTGTCATGGAATAAAAAGAGTTAACTGCAACTTTTTTCTCTCACAATTCTGACTTTCTTAATAACAATTCTGAGTATAAATGTAAGTGTGTCGAGTGGGGCATGGCTGAGAGTGCAAGGAACGGTGCAAGTGATAATACGCCACTCACTGGTCTCGAGTCCCATGGAGGAGCTCTGGAAGGATAAAAGTGGGAGTGACGACAGTGCAAGACGGGAGAGGATCAGAGGACCTAGAACTGCAAGAAAAAAAGTTGCAGTTTATTATTTTTTATTCCACTGGGTAAACAGGCTCCCTTACCCCAATGCCCTAACATGTAAAAAAAACTTAGCAAGTATTGATAACCATAGGAAAACTACTACTAATGACTACTATTATTTTTACACATAGATCAAACATTTAGACAAGTAAATGGCGGATAAAAACACAAATATCCGCTTGTGTGATTTATATTTAGCACAAAATTAATCTTTCCAGCCAATGTGTAATCAACCAGAACAAAGCTCTTTGCCAGTTATTACTCATTCCTTCCTGTCAGTGAATGACAAAAAAAAAAAACAACCACCAGCAGGACTGAATATCTCTGCAGATCTAATGATCCCCATCTAAATTTCAGTCAAAAACAGCCGTCCTACATTTTGCCATCCAGCCACAAATAAAGCCACTTCTGTCATGATGATATCAGCAGAGTGGGCTTGGAGTAAATTGATCATTATCTTGGCACACCCAAAGAGCGTGTCTTTTGCTCAAGTGTACCATTTTACCCATGTCTAGTGCTATTTTCCACTCCCTCTCCAATGGAATCTTCCTTTCAGTCGCCATATTTACATACGGGTTCCAAAAAGGCTACTTGACAGGATAATTCTACCACTAGAGTTGCGTCAGCTTCTGTCAGGATGTGGGTAGCGGATTAGTGTGATTTCCTTAAGCAGGATGCACTTTGCTTTACTGCAGACGGCACAGCTGGTTTTTGGCATGCTGATGGAAAACAGAAGCTTGAAGCTGTGAGGAGTGGTCCTGTGCGCTTCCCAAAATAGGAGGGCTGAATCTCCTTCGACTCTGCCCATTCATCTCGTATCGGCAACTTGCACCCCTTTTCTCAAATCCACCCCCACACCCACGGCTCATGATGTGAGCCAAAATGCATCATTACAGTCAATAAATCAAGATGCCTCCACTACACAAACTACATGATGCCATGTGATTAAGAAGCGCTAGCTGTTTCTCTGCCCTTTGTTGTCGTATATTCAGCCGGAAGAGGCAAGCTATACTCGTTACAGCACTGTTTTTCTTTGAATTTCTCATTCTTTGCTTTCTCTTCATCTGGACTGGGTGCAGGGCACATTCTACAAAGTAGCAGTGAAGTTACAAATCCCTTAGGGGTTAGTAGCTTACAACAACTCCATACTTCTACACTGTAAAAAATATGAGGGTAACAATTTGATAGTGGCTATTAATTCAAGGAATTTAAAGTATCAATATCTAGCCTCGATTTGAAGTGTACAGTTGAAATGATTTCATCTGCCACTGTTGTAACAATTAACCATTTAAATTAAGTCAATCTATTTTCTTGTTGTTTCAACAAGAGAACATGCAAAGTATTCCCCTTATTAACCCCATAACTGTCACCATCCCACCTGTGGGACGCTTGGCACTCTTATTTGTTGTTGTTTTTCTCTATAAAATATTTTAGTAATCATCATAAATCATATATCATTTGAAAGCTTAGAAGCTCAAGATTCATCCTGTGAAAACCATTTTGAAATCGGACATTGCTTTACCATGGAAATGGTACTTTAAAATCTAATTTAATTTTATACCAATTTTAGAGTAAAACCTGTTATGTAAAATATTTATAATAAATAAAATATAATAAAATTAATATAGCGCATATTATTTTTAGTACATTTAAACTTCTATAACTTTTTGATACTTCAATTTTTTGAAAAAAATCCACTTTTGCCAACATCTGCTAATTTTCTTCTTTAAAAAGAGACCAACCTTATGTTTATATTCCAAAGTGTTCATAAATTACAGCAATTTTAGTTTGGATAGTGCACTTTAATGCCTATTTAAAAAATGGGGAGGGGGGGGGTGACAGTTAAGGGGACAACTGCATTGCATCATGAACAGTATAAAAATATATAATTCTGAGATTTGCTACAGTTAAGTTTTTTTAATTATTAATGTTTTAAAGATTAACTTTAAATTTGAATTATATGATGGCAAAGTATAAACACTTTTACTGAATAATATTCAAAATTCAATAAAAACGTAATAGCCTATTCATGATATTGGCTAATACAAATAAATAAATAATATAATATAATATTATGACATGATACTGATATAAGTAACTAAATGTGAAAAAAATGTCAGTAAAATTAACAAACAACAGACGCATATTAATTATTCATGTCCCAGTGCATGCTGGGAATAGGGTGATTGGTAGTGAACTACAAAACCATTTTTCAGTGCAGGCATATTTTACCTAAAAAAAAATTCTTGTTAGTTTGACTGAAGTTTATTGCTAAGTTTAAAATGCTCTTGGAAGTTGTTAGAACTTCAGATTATTAAGTAATGCAGACAAATTAATTTCCCAGCATGATTTACTTTACGTATGTAAGTACTGTATAGTTTTGTACACAGTACGTGCATGAGAAGATTGCTTTCATTGTTGATGCTTACAGGTGCACACAAACCCTCAGCACTGAATTGCCTGCCCTTGATGAAAACTATGGTTTGGTGAATTGCACACGCATTGAAAATCCATGCAGCAAAAGTCAAAACATTTGAATTGCGACACAAGGTCATCTCCATCTCAGGCTTCATCTTTTTTTTTTTTTTTTTTTTTTTTGTCAAGCAATCTGTGTGGCAATGACAGGCTGTCGATCTATCCAAATATATATTTCTGAAGGGAGGACAGGAGCTGAATTACCACGCCTGTCACTTGCCGACTAACAGCAGGGGGCTTTCCATTTGGCCTTGGATAACACTCTCTCTCATGCACTTAGCAACTTAGCAATGCACCAGTTTCCTATAAAGGCCAAGTGACAATATATTGATCTCCTCAGGCCAGCAACTTAAAACTAGGCTCACAGGTTCATTCAATTACCTGTTTGTTGATGCCACTTCTGGAGCCCGGCATGTTCTCCTTCTCTCTCACTTTCTGTCTGCCCTTGGCGTGAAATAGCAGTGGGCGGAACGCTGTCTTGGCACAGGGTGACAGAAGGTTTCTGACAGCTGTGAGAAAAACTTGCTAATGAATGCTTTCTGTTGCACCAGCCTGTGTTTTAATGCTAATCATCATTTGCAATGGACGTGGCCCCTGAATAAAACAATAATTTATAGAAACATGAATTTCATTTATTTAAAATTGTATCCCAGAAGGGCCGTCCTAAAGTTGCACAGCAAATTCTCTCACATCATAAATTATGCCATGGCTCTTAATGCATTTATACAAGTCATAATCCTGGCGTTCAACAATAATTAGTTAAAGCTGCCAGGCTGCATATTTTTCTTTATTATTTGTTTTTCATGATTTTTTTTCATCTTAGCACTATGGGGTAACATGTACTTTGCATTAATTTGTTCCTCCTCCTACCAGCAAATATTTACCTCATATAGTGGACAAGAAAAAAAAAAGTAAACTTAGCAGGGTGCAATTTCCCAAAAATATATATTGTTCATATCTAAAGTCCAGTCCATATAAGTCCTAGTTAATACATCCAGAAATATGTATTAAATCAATTAATGTTCATGCATGTAATTCATTTTAATACTGTACATGTTTACAGTTCACCTTTGAGGAAAAAAAGTAAATGTGCTGTTGATTTATCACTAATAAATGAAAATTCTGTCACCATTTATTTACCTTTCATGTAATTAGACCGAATGGGGATCGAGCTTGTTGAGCTCCAAAAGTCGACATAAGATATGAGAAACAAACTAAAAATTAAGGTCATTATTCACATCATAATGATTTCAGCTTTAATTAACTTTAAATGAACAGTTTTATATTTACCATCATTTTAGTTAAACTGTGTCACTCACAATGCATACCTCCATGGGATTGTAGTTCTTTCCCTCATTAAAGTTTCTACCTTTATCTTTATTTTATTTATTTTTTTTATTTATTTTTTATTGCTTCAAATCAAAGTTTGTTATTTAAAACAACCCATTGGGGAAAAACATTAATGGAAAAAAAATATTTCCCGAAAGTTCATTGCTAAAACCTAAAACTTGTTCTTTTCAACTCTAAATCAGTGTTCTATTAAAGAATGTGTGGGTTGAAATTATCATATTTACATAATTCTCACTCCCAAAACATTTATAATGTCTTTGTGGGAGCCTGGTACAAACCAAGTCCTTGAAACACCCATGGCTGCAAAAATAAGTCCCAGCTGGGTCCAATTAGGGGACGACCAGGAGCACTGTTTGTGTTGGCTGTCTCTCACCAGGCCATAGGGACCCATCAGGTTTTCAATTGTCTCATTTGTGAAGGCACACAATAGTACAGTTCTAGCCACAGTGGTCTAATTTGAGCATTCAGCACCACACGCTCCCTTACAACTGACTTCATCAACACAGCCTCACCTAATGCAATGCGGCCCCACTTTCCACAACAATGCTTCTATGCTACTCTGCAGACGCTAACTTACTGTACGATTATGCCGACACTTGTTAGCATTCTCTGCTAGTCCGTATTCAGAGGTATTTTCTGTTTTGCATCCTTAGTAGCTGCAAATTGTTTTGCACTTTTAAGTCATAGCTGCAAAGTTCAACCCTGACATTCTAACATGATGCTAACACGCACATTTGCCGTGCAAAACGTCTGTGCCTGCAAAACGCATCTAGATTTACAAACGGAATCCTGTGGATGGTGCATTTTTGTGTGGATCTGGGAACAGTAGGGAACATCAGTAGGGAGTCTAGAGAAGCTCTGGTACTAAAATGAATTCCAACCCCAGCTGTTTCCAGAGTTTCTCTTTTTTGAAGGCCTTAACCAACAAGAACTATGTAAATCTACACAATTAATTTGACATGAGCTATGAGGTGAAAAAGGTGGAAGTTTTTGTTTTTTTTACTGTCACTGTTTTTTGCTGCATGTTTAGTGCATGAATGCTAAAAGTAAACACAATAGAATGAATAGATGCTTCTCTTGATCTTACAAGGTATACTGTATTTCACACTAAAATAATGATTAAAGGCATAGTTCACCAAAAATGAAATTTCTGTCATTAATTACCCTCATGGTGTTCCAATCCCAAAAGACCTTTGTTCATCTTCTGAACAGAAATTAAGATATTTTTGATGAAATCCGAGAGCTTTCTCTCCCTGCATAGACAGCGAGGAAACTACCACGTTCAAAGCCCAGAAAGGTACCTAAAACATCGGCAGAACATCAGCAAAATAGTCCATGTGACATCAGTGGTTCAAGCATAATTTACAAACAACAAACATAACAAACAAAAATAATGACTTTATTGAACAATTCTCGTCCTCCAAGTTATCATCTACCACCATTATTGAGAGTAACATGATGCACACGCATGTTGCTGCTGACCTTGAACATGCATGCACTGATAGATGGTAACTCGGGGGAGAAGAATTGTTTAGTAAAATCATTATTTTTGTTTTATTTGCACACTTCTTCTTAACCTTTATTTAAACAGGAAAGTCACACTGAGGTTTAAACCTCTTTTACAAGTGAGACCTGGTCAAGACAGGGTCGGACAGCAGAATTAAACATATAACAAGCCACAATAAAAACAAAACAATATCATCATTTCATACAATAGAAAACTCAACAAAACAAGTCTCCACAACAAATCAGCACAGCAGCGCATACATTTAGATATTTCACAATCATACATAATACGACATTATTAAATTATAAGTTCAATTAAAGAGTTAAGTGGTAGTAGATTTGGATAAACAACTGCAATTAGCAGTGACCAGCTCCTTTATTCTATGTTTAAAATAATTTAAAGAGATTAGGGATTGTAATTTGAGTTTGGTCTGCACATCATTCCAAGACCAAGAGCCATAATAAAACAGGCTTAGCTTTCCAGTCTCTGATCTAGTAGCCGGCACTTTGAACTTTAGCCAATTATGTGACCTCAGATTGTGACAGCTTTGAAATGATAAATGATATGATAAATGATAATTTCCTATTTAAATAATTTGGATGTTTTCCTTCTAAGGCTGATTTTTAAATGCTTTAATTATATTTAGTCGAACTCATTCTGTACTGCCTGTTCTAGATAAGTGGAACCTTAGATGCAAAAAGAAGCTTTATTTTTTTTAGAGTGTAGTAATGGCTGGGGATGTGTTGACCTGCATTTCAAATTTTAAGTCAAGCTTGAATTGCTCCAGTGGTATGTACATTTAAGCTTAATTAAATGTGCTACTGCATTATTTTTTTCATAATTAATTGCATTAAATTAACACATTAAATCAACAGCCCATTTAATACTTGATAAAGACACATGCTACTCAGCCTCATGTGATCATCTGCACAATACACATTACAATATCATTTTACTGCACAGCAGAATCAATACATGACACTTTTATAGCTTATATCAAACTAGTATTAAGCACACATATAAATAACTGCATACGTTTGCCCACAGGGCTTATTTGTCACATCTACAGTATATTCGAATGCAAGCACATGCACCATGTCTCTTGAATAATGCATGTTCTGTCTGAGACATTTTCCAAATGCTGAAATATTCATGAAATTTCTATAAATTAGAAAGCACCTGTCCCCCATGTTTCAAACATATATGCAGAGAACAATATGCTTCATGGAAATTCAGTGCTACAATAAAAATAGCCAAATTGCATCAATTAGTGGTGCATACTGGTAATAAACTGGTTATTATTATTATTAGGATCAATGTCCTGCGCTACTAGAATTGCAGTTGTAAAGGCCAAGGATGGACGATAAAAGTTAATCTCCTTTCAGCAATAGAAAAAAAAACATCTATCGGCTTCAAATATCATTATTCATTTTTTAATTAAAGCTGTCGTGATGTGCAGATTAATTAATCACAATTATTAGCATATAACACTATTTGCTGAGAATAGCAAAGTAAAGAGAATTTAAAGCATGCATATAATGCCATACAATAAGTCGTTTAAAGGAAATTGCAAAAAGTAGCTTAATAAGTCAATATATTGTTTGTTTTATTGTTACTTTTTTTTATATAAGAAGATGCCACTTAAAGGGATAGTTCACCTTCAGTTTCTGGTCCCCACTGACTTCCATAGTATGGGGGAAAAACACTATTCAAGTCAATGGAGATCAGCAACTGAAGGTGAACTATCCCTTATAAAAATATATTATTATTATTATAGAATTTACATAAAAAATAATAAACCCCCTAAAAAATGAACACTTTAAAATGACAGCCATATATATATATGTGTGTGTGTGTGTGTGTGTGTGTGTGTGTGTGTGTGTGTGTGTGTGTGTGTGTGTGTGTGTGTGTGTGTGCGTGTGTGTGTGTGTGTGTGTGTACATGTAGATATATATATATATACATATATATATATATATATATATATATATATATATATATATATCTTAAGCATGTGAAGCTTTTATTCAGTCCAAACAAATGCACATCCTCTTCAAGGCTTTCAAATTGCAATATACTGACACAGCAGGGATCCATCTCCTCAGCTGAATAAGGTCAAACACTACCTCACATACATGAATGCAAACAACCCTAAGGTCTTTGATTTATAGTGGCTACATACAAACATCCTTCACTTAGAATAGACATTGGGCAGTAATATACGTAGCCAAATATCTATTGGTCGATATGGAATTTTAAGGGCCCCTATGAAGCTTGTACCATTTATATTTGCATTTCAAAATACAACTGCCTTATAAAAAAGGAAAAATGGAGAGAGAGAAAGGAAAGAGAAAAGAAAATTTATGTGGGAGGACTTTTTCATCTCTTTCCAAATCTCTCCCTCTCTCACATTCTCCACCCTCGGCCCTTTACGCTCTGTCTCTCTCCTTCTATATTCCTCTCCTTCTTTGCTTCTTGCAGAAAGCTCACTTGTTGTATTTGATTAGTTTTTATTCCAGCAGTCGTCTACCTATATGTCTGCAGTCCAAGAAGAGGGTAGTGGTTCTAGATCACTTCCTTATTCAAACACAGCCGAAGGGGTCAAAAAGGCAGACCTGTCATCTCCAATGTATTAAACTGCAAAAGAGAGCAACATCTACAATATATGAACTGCAGATAAAAGGAAATGAAAAACGCTGGGTGGGAACTTAACCCTTTGTCTCCTGGTGACTCACACAGCTCCTATAAATTCGTTGGATATCTCAAGTGGAAGGGATGCTCATTGTGTCTCTTTCTCACCATTTAGTGCTGGGACAGGGCAAACATGACATTAATTGGTCATTTTCAGTGACCCTAAATATGTAGACGTGGTCCCATCTGGTATTGGGAGAGGTCAATCATTGTGAATGGTGCAGGAGACGTCGGTGACCTGTCGTGGCAGTGTTAAATAACCTATTGTCTCCTCGATCGATCAGAACACAATGCATGACAATGTCGCAAAAATTAAAATTTGTGAATTATGTTGAAGGTCAGCCCTCCATCCAAACCAAAAGCACCCTGCCCAACTCACACACACACCTCTAGAAACTCTCCATCTACTCCTGTCCAACCAGTGCCACTATAGATTAGTCAAGGATCATGCATTGCATGCAAAGTCAAGCTTTTCTCTGCTTTTAATCACAGGTTCTTTTGCATCTATAATAGTTAAATAGTTAAAAAAATTGCTTGCAAACATGAGGAAAAAGTTATATGTCTTAAATCTGAAAAGTGTGCATAAATGAAAAAAAAAAAAAAAAAAAAACATCCATTTAAAAAGTGTGGGTGCAGCTACAATGAGCAATTACAAACCAAGACATAAAAACCAAGCAGTGAAAATTTAAAAATGAAAGTTAAAAATATAGTTTCACTCATCATGGTCTGAATAACCTAATGTCAGAATTACTGTATGAAAATTTTGAAAATCCAATGTAAATGTCCATAAGGGAAAAGGTGGATGCATCTGTACCTTTATTGTTGATGACAGGAAATTGTTTTAATAATTACATTAATATACCTATAGTGCAGCAAGTAACATTAAATATAATAGAATAAAATCAAAAAGAAAAACAGGAGCCCTAAACAGAATATTTTAGTCCTATGTGGAGCGTGGGTGAATAAATAACGTCCTGCAGGGCAGGGAGCCCCACGCACTGACACATGGGAGCGCATACATAAAAAATAGGCTCCAGAGGGAGATTAATAACCTGTAGATCCGGAGACAGATACTCCAGACAGCCCAATGTGACTTTAAAACCCAAATGAATAGTGGATGGGTTGGGTCAAGGGCACAGAGGCACAGGTTAAAGAGTCTTTTATCAAGCAGCTGACGTGGGGAATCTGTTTGGACAAGCGGTCGACTCCCAACGGGACGAAGGGTCCATGCATAAGACGGAGGCTTCACGTGAAGAATTGAGAACAGATGGTGGCGCGAGAGAAAGAGGAATGGAGGGCGGAAAAAGGAAATGGAAAATAAATGCGCTTGGGCATTCAATCCCATTTCCCTCCGTTCTTTCGTTCTAATTTTCGAGGGCTCTTTTCACTTTCAGACACCATTCACCACAGGATTTTGTTCAGCGTATAAAGCAAAATCAATGTGCTTTGCCACAAATGGCCACTGCTTCCTGCACGCTCTTATCCGACATCCCAATCGCACGCTATCGAGAGTGTTTTAAATCCCTGATTGCGTTTAACCCTGATGAGCCTCAAGCTGGATCAATGGCCAGCCCGCTGCAAACACACACAGACACACGTCCACACAAAAGCAAGCCGCTTGAGCCCACACGCTCCCTGGCAATATTGGTGTGGAGATTAAAGCCATATAAAAGAGGGGAGACAAAGGTGACGCCACCTTCTTTCAAATGGCAAGAGCATGGCTTGACAAAATGAGAGGGTGAGCTTTGAGAGAACAAAAGGAAAGGGCACGGGAGCATGTGGCGGAAGGAAAGCTCAGGGCAGCACGGGTGAGGAGCAGGACCTTTAATTAAAAGGATTATATGAAGGCGCATGGCGCAAGGGAGAGGCTCTCCGTGTCCTGAGATGGAGTACAGTAATGAAACCCATCACTGGCAGCTGAGGGAAAGCGGTAGAGAGAGATAAAACCAGAACTAAAGACCAGAGACGAAAAGAAGGGATGGGTTTAGATTGAAGACAAGGAAAAGAAAGCAAGTTGGAATTAATGAGACAGTGAAAAAATGGATTGACATGCAGGGTTGGAAACCTGAGGTGTGGTATGATGTGGGCGTGCCTTCAACCTTCCCATTAACCTTCCTTTAATGTTGTTTCTGGAATAGTAGAACAAATTTTGAACAACAGGTGCATAACATTTTATTATAAAAAGATTAGTTTTGACTCCAATTTGAGCTATGACTATGTGACTAAACAGTGTCATCCCAAAATGCTTAAAATAATTAATTAATCAATGATTCTTTATTATTCAAAAGTGTTCACAAAACTCATGACTTCATATTTGGCCGAATTTTGGAGTAGAAAGACACTGGGCCAAACTCTTTGTCAATGAACCACATGCTAGATGGTTGTTTAAATGGTTTAATAATTTAGCAATACAGTTTTCATTACATTTCCAACTTTAATGTTTACCTCCGAGCAACAAGGACCAATTTGGCATTTAATATAAAAATGAGTAGCAGTCATCTGTGCCTTGAGATTTCATTTATGGTGGTAAATGACAAAAATGATGCCTACAATAAAGAGGCCTGTATGCCACTGGTCATTTTCTTCTTTTGCCTTTTTTATGATATTATTATGAAGAATAAACGGTTTTCTGCTACCTAAGGGGGGAAATACAGGATTGTGGGAAATGTGCAGGAGAGAAATGCATCAAACTTCCAGATATTCTCCATAAAGACAGTTCAGTGTGGTAGTACCAATTTGATCTAATGAGAAAACATAAGTATTTTATGAGGTTTATTTTATGAGGTTATTTTAATTCATACAATGTGATTCAAAATGTATGATTAGTAGAAAAAAAGCATGAAGGCCTACCCCTAATCTCAAGTGTTAGTAGAGCGAAAGCAGAATTAATAATGTCCAAAAGTCCAAAAATGATAAGAAGCACCATTAATGCACCATAAAAGTAGTCCATCTGTCATTTTAGTAGTCATTTAAGTGTTTTATGTGAGGACCAGAAGAAATTTGATGACAAGCCTGTCAGAATGTTTTGATGTGCCATATTTGAAAAGCTTCAATAATGTCTCCTGGGTTGCCTTCTTGAAATCAATGACATCTTGATGGCCTGGTTGTCTCAGAAAGTTCCCACAGGCTTTACAGTTCTGTAATGGATGAATAGCTTCTCTGTGTACACCTAGGGCATATGCACCTCAATGTCTGTGTCTCACATAATCAACGAACAAGCATACATCTCATTGCATTGGTATATTCTGCACAAACTGACATGGAGAGGTCATACACATGCACACACAATCCACAATCCCACCTGCATACAGCAATGGCTTGCAAGCGATAAAGTCTCTCCATTTCCTGGCTTGTCCAGGCTAGTCCCCTGTTATCACACAAGTTGGAAGATTCAGCTCCGCTGCAGGCCCAAGCTGCACATTTCGCTTGTCCTAGATTAACACTTATCTCCCAGTGCCACCGGAGTGCCAGACCCACTAAATGAATTAGATGGGAAGGAAGCCATCTAGACACAGACCTGTGGCTCATGTCAAACTAAATGTATCCATACCAGTTTCCATGGCAGTTTGTCTTCTCTGAGCACAGCCAAGCTGGAAGTCACAGTTCATACTTCCACCATGCGCAATTAAAGAGACAGAAAAAGTTTTAAAATATGAGAGAGACAAAGGTGACACTTCAAGTCCAAATGACTTCTGAGACATTGTGACATGGGCACACAGGGTGAAAGCATTACATCTAATAATACCATAGATCAATGATTGATTAGGAGTATAGGGATGAAATTTTTATGATCCAGGACCTTTGGGCACTTCAAGTTACCAGTCCACAAAAAGCTGACATATGCTGTATAATTCATCTGAAGGAGTTTGTCCCCCCCTCTCTCTCTCTCTCTGCGTGTGTGTGTGTGTGTGTGTGTGTGTGTGTGTGTGTGTGTGTGTGTGTGTGTGTGTGTGTGTGTGTGTGTGTGTGTGTCTGTGTGTGTGTGTCTGTGTCTGTGTGTGTCCAAGTGAGGGTTTGACACTTTAAAGCACTGGATAGGTGCTGATTGCATCTGTTGGTAATGTAGAGTTCATGGCTCCATTTCAACATATGCATTCATTATTCTTGAGAATCTTGGAATCGAACACTCATGTTTAATCGAAAAGAAGCCAAGAGAGTTCATAAAAAAAGGTAAAATGCAAGCATGTTTCTGCCTCACAACACAAAATAAAAAAGATTTAAAATAACAAATGGAATTTAACTAAAGTTGGATATAATAAAGTCACAATTAGCTTTTTGTTCATTGTTGTTACTCAAAAGTGGATATGGGAGTGAATTAACAGGTTTCATTATATCTGCACTAGTAATTTGGCTTAGAAAGATACAATTTATTTCTTATACATAAAGTAACGTCTGCACTGGTGAATGTGCTTGGGTAAAAGATAATAATAATAAAAATACAGTGATGCTGTGGCCTAGTGGTTAGCAGTTATGCTCTTACACACCTAGCCTAACCATACATTTTTCATTGTAGCTAAATGTCTTTTTCAGACAGGCTCGGCCTCCATATTAGAAAAAAAAAAAGCATGGTGAATGGTTGACCAGAAACGTTTTTTAATGTTTGAACACCATCCACCAAAACACATTCTGGTGATGAACGACTGTACTTTATTATTATTATTTTGTTTATTTATTTGTATCAGTTTCAAAAGAATTATTTTTTGTCTGTAGCCTATTAAAGATATTTCCAAAATCTGGGTAATTTTCAGGACATTTCATGGTTCAGCAAAAATCTAAATCTCTGAGCAATTGCAAAAACAGCCATGATTCCAGAAAATTGCTTGAAACTCATGAATTTCATAATTGAGCATACTGCTCTCAGCGCCGCATACAGAGAGTTCTTCAAGTTGCTCAGTCTCCCTCTGGAAGGGAAAGCTTTTGGGTGTTGAAAACCCAGCGAGGGAAGCACTACCAAAGGTTCCAGTTAGTCATTGGTGGAGAGTCTGCGCAGAGGCTTTAGCGAGGGTTTCTCCGGGTAAGGGCAAGTGTGCTTGAGGAGCTATGAAATGAATTTTATTTTCCTTTTTCTATCCCTTTCCCTTCTCAAACCTAATCATTCCCTTGTCTCTCCTCTTCAAAAAGTTTCGACCCATTGATGATCCCCCTCTTCCAATTGTATTGGAAGACGGAAACAGTCTATTCAGTCAAGGCGATCCTAAATTCCGAGTGCCATGGTGGTTGACTGGAATACCTTGTCGACTGGGTTGGATATGGTCCAGAAGAAAGATCTTTGATATCCAGGGATCTCAGATCCAAACCTACTCATCGAGTTCCATGCATCACATCCACAATGTCCAGCACCACGTGGTAGAGGCCGTCCACCATAACGTCAGGGTTTTTTGCCCTTAGGAGTGGGCCTTGGAGTAGGGGGTTCTTTCACAGTCACACCAGGCTCTTCCACTACTCAAGTGTGCACTAAAACTCAAGAATACTGATGACTCACACCTGTTCCTCAATATCCCATCACCCGAATTAGCACCATAAGAGTGCACACTCCTCTCTGCCACTTTGTCTTTTCTCCCTTGTGGATTAAGACTCAATCTAGGCCTGCACAATTAATCAAAATTAAATCACAAAGGCAATAAATCACGATTAGGCAGAAGCTGCGATTGTCATGCGTATTTTCAAGTGAAGCATAATTCTGTAATCAACTGTAAATCTCCATCCAAAGGCCAGAGGGTGCTCTCACGCTGAAAATCCAAATAAGCCCGAAGAAGAAATCCTGGAAAACACTGCATCTGAATAAACAGAAGATTTAACTGCTTTCACTGATTCAACGTGTCTAATAAACACACAACTATGGCAGTATACTCTATGGTTTATTTGAGTTCTTATTATTATAATTTTCATCATAATAAAGTATATCAATAATGAAATGCTAATCGACACTTAGAATACAATGGAATATTGTGTGCCTTAATTATTCTAAGAAGCCACATCATCTGACAGAAGGATTTATTTCAAACACTCGACTGATGTTATGAAGTGAGTTCGGAGTAAAAAAATTGTATTAAATGTGGTATTTTCACTGCTCCCAGTTGGAGCAGCATTTACTACACAGAGCTGTACTTTACTGAGAAGATACACAAACAGCTGTCGTTATCGCAAACGATTTCGTCGATTTTATAACTCTACGATTATATCGTCTGCGATTATGTACGTGAATTTGCATAGCTTGTCAGAGAACTATGGATCTGTGTTGTAAATGCAGCTCCACCTGAAAACAGGTGATGGAGATTTACTACTAATCACAGAACCGGCTTTACTGACAAAATGTACATGACAATCAGGATTTGCATTTGATTTATTGTGCAGCCCCTAACTCAAATGCAATTTCTCCCTACAGTACCTGCTATCCTCTGAAATTCCCTCCAAGATATTCTTCATCTCCCTCGTGTTCTCCTGTGTCTGCTAGTATTCCCCAAACATCTTACCAGCATCACTCACCTGTCCCTAGCTCCTGGAATCTCCTCATCTGCTTCATCACTCTTTGTGTGCGCTCCATCAGCCTGGTAATACAAGAACATTCTTCAATACTACTATCATCAAGAAAGACTCTCTTTTGCCTTTATTCATCCGCCAATCTTCATTTCTCAAAATGTCAATAAACTCACGTTTGGTCTCTAAATCTGGTATCTCATAACAACTACTAAATAAATGTTAGCTATTGCACAATTAAATAAAAAAAAAAAAATTAAGTGATACAGTTTAATTAATAATAGTTTTTATTATAAATAACATATATTTTGTTTAATAGCATTTGAAATATATAAATCAGCTATATTACATAAAAATGATTATAAAAATAAATTATCTAAAAGTGTGTATGTGTGTGTGTGTGTGTGTGTGTGTGTGTGTGTGTGTGTGTGTGTGTGTGTGTGTGTGTGTGTGCTCTTGTTTTTGTGACATATCAGGACACAACTCTGTATAATGTCATGGGTATGACACAGGTATTACAAGGAGAGGGTGACTTATGAGGACATAACCCATGTCCCCATTTTTCAAACGCTTATAAACCAAGAAAAATAAGTTTTTTTGAGAAAGTAAAAATGCACAAAGTTTCCTGTGAGGGTTAGGGTTAGGTGTAGGGTTGGTGTAGGGCCATAGAATATACAGTTTCTACAGTATAAAAACGTACTCGGTTACTAAACGTAACCTCGGTTCTCTCTAGAAGAGCGAACGAGTACTGCGTCTTAGCTAAGACGCTACGGGAAAAGTCTCTTTTCACGAAATACTGAAGCAAAAAATTATCCTTAATTTTGTATTTTTGTAAAGCGCATTTGCAGCAGTACACAGCCA
The DNA here is from genome assembly GCF_963082965.1 of Carassius carassius. Lineage (NCBI taxonomy): Eukaryota > Metazoa > Chordata > Actinopteri > Cypriniformes > Cyprinidae > Carassius > Carassius carassius. The sequence continues at coordinate 6,142,682 of NC_081801.1, forward strand.
TAGGCGAGACGGCTCGTTCGCTCATTGGCTTGTTCTGCGGCAACTGCACAGCCTATCGAGCGCGGGCTGATGCAACATCAGACCAATAAGGGCGCTTCGCGCCCTTCTTGCCACTTCCCGCTGAAACGGGTGTGGCCCAACCTATAAAAGGAGCTCGAAAAGGCTGACTCACCTGATTTATTTCATCGCCGAAGCGAACCAGAGTGAATCGTGGGCACGGCAGAGAACGCAGTACTCGTTCGCTCTTCTAGAGAGAACCGAGGTTACGTTTAGTAACCGAGTACGTTCTCTTACGAGAGCTCTCTCGTACTGCGTCTTAGCTAAGACGCTACGGGAACCCAATGTAAAACGCCGTGCGCGCAGGGATCACACACCAATAAACCTGAAGCAACGCCCAGGATTTACAGTGCACAGTCACCTGAGGGACTCACAGAGAGTCCAGGACAGAAAAGGGAAAAAGCCCTCCGTCCCATATCTAGCAGCATCCGTAGATGCGGCAATATGACGTCACACAGCCAAGGCAAGGTCTGACCAATGTGGCAATGCGGGTCTTACGCAATACTGCCCATATAACAGTCGGCAGCGCATAGCGCTCGTGAACTCAGAATTCCCCTCAGGGCCCTGATTCGCCTATACCGACAGCAGCCTTGCTTGCAAGGCGGGAACCTCCAGGTTATAGAACCTGATAAATGTAGACGGCGAGGCCCAACCTGCCGCCATACATATATCCTGCAAGGAGATCCCAGTAGACCACGCCCACGACGAGGCGATGCCTCTTGTGGAGTGTGCTCTGACGCCCAACGGGCACTGAAGGCCCCTGGAAGCGTAAGCTAACGCTATGGCGTCAACTATCCATCTGGATAGAGTCTGTCTCGAAACAGCCATTCCCTTGGAACGCCCACCGAACGAGACAAATAGCTGCTCCGTCTGCCGAAAGGCAGCAGAGCGAGACACATAAGCTCTTAAAACCCTGACAGGGCAAAGAAGACTCGAGTCTCCATCCTCCCCTGACACCGGCAGGGCAGACAGGGCAATAACCTGAGCCCGAAACGGTGTGTTGAGGGATTTCGGCACATAACCGTGCCTAGGTTTGAGTATGACTCTTGAGTCATTGGGCCCAAACTCCAAGCACGACTGGCTCACCGAGAGCGCGTGCAAATCACCCACACACTTCACAGAAGCGAGAGCCAACAAGAATACTGTCTTGAACGACAGATGCTGAAGGCTAATCGATTGGATAGGCTTGAAAGGGGGACCTTTCAAGGCCTCCAAAACCGCCGCGAGGTCCCACATAGGGACTGACGGAGGTCTGGGAGGATTCAGCCTCCTAGCTCCTCTGAGGAACCGGATGACTAAATCATTCCTTCCTATTGACTGACCGGACGCCGTTTCAGAAAACGCCGCGATGGCAGCCACATAAACTTTGAGCGTGGATGGGGCTCTGCCCTTATCCAACAGCTCCTGAAGGAAGGAGAGGACCTCCGTCACCTCACAACTAAGGGGTGAATAACCTCGAGCTGTGCACCAGCTGGAGAACACCGACCACTTCGAGGCATACAGACGTCGTGTCGACGGAGCTCTAGCCTGAGTGATGGTATTTAGCACTCTCACTGCGAGATCAGCGGGTAACCATTGAGTGCCCATACATAGAGGGACCACAACTCCGGTTGAGGGTGCCAAATCGAGCCCCTGGCCTGCGAGAGGAGGTCTCTCCTCACTGGTACCGGCCACGGGGCGACATCTGCTAACTGCATCAAATCTGGGAACCATGGTTGGTTCTTCCAAAGAGGTGCTACAAGCAGTATTGAACATCTCGTTTCTCTCACCCGTTCTATCACCTCTGGAAGGAGGGAGACGGGAGGGAACGCATAAAGCGGGCAGCACGGCCATCTCCGTGACAGCGCGCTTTCGTTCTTGGAAAAGAACGCGGGGCAGTGAGCGTCTTCGTGGGACGCAAAGAGGTCCACCTCCGCCATGCCAAATCTCTGCCACAACAGCCAGACTGTTTGCGGGTGTAGAGACCATTCGCCCGTAGGAACATTGCCTCTGGACAGCCTGTCTGGACCCAGATTCTGCAGTCCAGGCACATGCACTGCTCTCAGCGAGCACACGTTGCGCTGAGCCCAAATCAGGAGGCGTTCCGTCAGCCTGCACAGGTTTCTGGACCCGAGACCGACCTGGCGATTTATGTAGGACACCACGGACATGTTGTCCGAACGGACTATGACGTGGTGATCCTTGATATGGGGACAAAAGCGCGTCAGCGCGTTCTCCACTGCCAGCATTTCCAGGCAGTTGATATGATGGAGCTTTTCCCATTCTGACCATAGGCCAAAGGACGGTCTGCCTTCGAGCAGCGCTCCCCATCCCGAAGTGGAGGCGTCCGTCGACACCATTTTCACACTCGGGGAAGTCCCCAGGCTTACACCTGATCGGTACCAGCCGTTCGCTGTCCAAGGTGCTAGAGCCGCAACACAGCTCTGATCGACCTTGAAATGCAGCCGGCCAGACGCCCACGCTCTGCGCGGCACCCGAGCCTTCAGCCAGAACTGCAGGGGGCGCATGCGGAGCAGGCCCAGCCGCAGAACCGGAGATGCTGAGGCCATGAAACCCAGCATCTTTTGACAGTGTTTGAGCGACACAGTCGCGCCACAGCGGAAAGAACTCGCTGCACGCTGAATGCCCATCGCGCGCTGTGGTGACAGCCGCGCCGTCATGGAACACGAGTTCAGAACTATACCCAGAAACAGGATCGTCTGACTGGGGTTCAGCGAACTCTTCACCCAATTGACACTGAGGCCGAGCTTCTCGAGGTGATCGAGTAAAACGGCTCTGTGGTCCATGAGCTCCGCTCATGATCGGGCCAGAACCAGCCAGTCGTCCAAATAATTCAGCACTCGTGTGCCTCTGAGTCTAAGAGGAGCGAGCGCTGCATCCATGCACCTCATAAACGTACGAGGAGCTACGGACAAGCCGAATGGCAGGACTGCAAACTGGTATGCCTGGCCCTCGAAGGCGAATCTCAAATATCGCCTGTGGTTTGACGCTATCTGTATTTGAAAATACGCGTCCTTCAGATCTATTGACATGAACCAGTCCCCTCTGCGAATCTGCGCGAGGAGCTTCCTGGTCGTGAGCATTTTGAAACTGCGTTTCATCAATGCCTGTTCAGCTGTCTTAGATCCAGTATGGGCCGGAGACCCCCGTCTCTCTTGGGCACCAGAAAGTATCTGCTGTACAGCCCCCCCTCGCTTTGAGACACAGGCTCTACAGCCCTTTTGCTCAACAGTTTTGATATTTCGGCCCGAAGTATGTGTGCTACTTCTGTTTTGACCGTAGTTTCGACGCGCGCTGAAAAGCACGGTGGGCGTCGAGAAAACTGTAGCGTGTAGCCTCTCTTTATAATGCCTAGCACCCAATCCGAAACCCCTGGAAGCACTGACCATGCATTTGCATGAATGGCTAAGGGCTGGATGCGAAACGCGCTCTGTTGACTGGGCAACGGCGGCGCTCGAGTGTGCTGCGCATCTGAGGCGGGGAGCGCGCTGATCACAGCGGGCAGATCGCTCTTCCTCGACCCCGTTCCGGCGCTTAACCGACTGGAGGGAGGCTGAGCGGGTCCCGTGGGACTCGATATATCTGCGAGTAACCGTGGGCTGCATGTGTGCACTTTTACCACTTTAAACTCGCTGTCTGCCTGTGCAGAATGTACGTGCACGGGCCTCGTTTTTACAGAAGCCCCGCGCCGTATGTGACATAGTGTATGTGGGCACTGGGAAGTGGGCACGTTTACTATGCGGCGCGCTCGACCGATCTGTGTCGATCTTATGTGCGCTAGCCCTGTGTGCAGGGCTGTGCTTATATGTGGAGATGGGCACTGGGTAGTGGGCATCGTCACTGCATTTATAGCACCATCGGCCGTGGCCGGACGAGCATGCACGGGTTTCGTTTTTACAGAAACCACATGACGCGTGTGACATAGTAATTGTGGGCACTGAGGGGTGGGCACGTTTACTATGCAGTGTGCGCGACCGACTTGAGTCGACATTATGGGCGCAGGCCCTGTGTGCAGGGCTGTGCTTACATGTGGAGATGGGCACTGAGGAGTGGGCATCGTCACTACATTTATAGCACCATCGGCCGTGGCCGGACGAACGTGCACGGGTTTCGTTTTTACAGAAACCACATGACGCGTGTGACATAGTGATTGTGGGCACTGAGGAGTGGGCACGTCTACTATGTAGTGCGCGTGATCGACTTGAGTCGCTTTTATAGGCGCGAGCCCTGTGTGAAGGGCTGTGCTTATATGCGGAGATGGGCACTGAGCAGTGGGCATCGTCACTACATTTATAGCACCATCGGCCGTGGCCGGGACACCAGAAATTACACCTTTTCGGGAAATATCTGTTTAGCCGTGATAACGGTTTTCGTGTGCAGGCAAGCGGGCAACCGTACAGGCTTGCGCATTGCAAACAACGCTGAAATAGTCACAATCTCTGGAAACTGAAACAGCGGCGCGCTTAGGTGAGAGCCCGGCCGCAGCGGAACTCGTACACCGGCGCTTCGATGAAGCAGCCATCGTGTGTAGTGCCGACGCAGCGTCATGCAGCATGCGTAGATGGCTTTCCCAGGATGGCTTCGGGGCTCCCGGCCTCACCGTAATCCTCTGCCGCGGTCCCCGCGGCGCGGGGCGACGGCCAGTAGAGCGAGAACGGGGGTTTCGAGCTGCGTTGCTGAAGCTGTTGTGATAACGGCTTTTGTGTGCAGGCAAGCGGGCAACTGTGCAGGCTTGCGCATTGCAGAAAACGCTGAGACAGTCACAATTCCTGGAACTGAAACAGCGGCGCGCTTGGGTGAGAGCTCGGCCACAGCGGAACTCGTACACCTGCGCTTCGATGAAGCAGCCATCGTTAGTAGCGCCGACGCAGCGTCACACAGGAGGCTTTAGATGGCAACACCGCTTTTGCCGCCGTCCAGCAGAGGGCGGACAAAGGTGCGTCGCTATCGCCTGTTCCACCGGCGGAAGTGAGTGGTAGTTCCTGTTTTTAGCATCATCAGTGTGGAGAATGCTAGTGAGACAGACGAACGAGTTCGTGCTGAATATGGAGCGTTCCAAGCCTTCGCCACCTCTTCGTGAAGCTCAGGAAGAAATGAGGCGGGCTTTGAGAAGTACGCTCATCCGAAAGGGAAATACCATCCAGCCGGGAACGAGAGGGGGGGGGCGCTGGTGCAAACCACTCGCGGCCGAGACTCATCGCGGCCAACACGATCATTCGCCCCGGCTCCTTCTCGATGTCAGCTCGTCTGCTGGGCTTCTGAGCAGAAGGCGCGAGATCCTCGGAGCTCGCCCAGCCCTCACTGCCCGAAGCTAGCAGAGAGCGCGTGTCCTCTTCCCCCGACGCGGCCCTGAGATCGACTTCCTCGGACAACGCGCCGGCAAACAGCGGGCGCTGCCCACCGGGAAGCGATGCAGGGGGGGCCGGTGAAGCAGGGCGAACCGGCGAGCTTGGTTGAGCTGAAGACGGTTCCGGAATCCGCTGGAAGCGATGCTTTTACGGCGCCTCAGCGCAGCGGAGAATGCAGGCTCAGAGAAAAAGGCCAGGCGAGTCCTCAGAGTCACCATGGCAACAGCTCGCAGTGGGGGCATCCGCCGTCAGCGAGCGAGCGCTGCATGATCTTCACCCAGGCAGGAGACACAGATGACGTACCGGTCTCCCTCGCTGAGTGGGGCTCTGACGAGCCGCAGGAAGGCATCTTAAAAAAGACGCGAGCTCTTTTACGAGTGTGTGTCGCAGGGCGAACACACACACACACACATAAAGAACAGCTTGTATATAACAGGATTGAAAGGATATAGGCGCCGGATAGCGCAGCAGGAACGGCAATGGAAGGCGGCGATGCCAGCAGCTTCAGAATGGCTCGTCCTGCTGATGTGCTTTCTCAGACGGCGCTTGCTTCCTCCGTGATCCAGCGATGCGTGAGCTTCGCTGAAGAGATGAAAAATCAGGTGAGTCAGCCTTTTCGAGCTCCTTTTATAGGTTGGGCCACACCCGTTTCAGCGGGAAGTGGCAAGAAGGGCGCGAAGCGCCCTTATTGGTCTGATGTTGCATCAGCCCGCGCTCGATAGGCTGTGCAGTTGCCGCAGAACAAGCCAATGAGCGAACGAGCCGTCTCGCCTATGGCTGTGTACTGCTGCAAATGCGCTTTACAAAAATACAAAATTAAGGATAATTTTTTGCTTCAGTATTTCGTGAAAAGAGACTTTTCCCGTAGCGTCTTAGCTAAGACGCAGTACGAGAGAGCTCTCGTAAGAGAACCATTACGCCTATGGGATGTCCCCACTTTTCACTTTGTGTGTGTGTGTGTGTGTGTGTGTGTGTGTGTGTGTGTGTGTGTATGCACACATATTTAAAAAGATATATCTAATAAAATAAATTAATACTATTGAAAATCAATTAAAAACTTTAAATGCTCATTTTAAAATGAAGTGATATATTAAACAATTAATAACACCTATATAAATTATATATAAAAAAATATATAATTTTTATAATTTATAGAATATTTATATCTTAAATACATTTATTATTACATATAATATAATTGTTAAATATGAACATAGAATTTATCACATTGCTAAACTGTACTTTTGCATTACTAAACGTTTTTTTAATTATTATTTTTGATTTATTTTTTGCTGTAAGACTCTGGGTATCCTACTATATTTTCAAAAATCGAACCCCTATCCTATTTCATCGTTAATTAAAAACACACTATCCATTTAGTCTGAAATGAAGTAGATGTTAATTAACCATATGGACATGATCATATCCATTTTAGAATCTACATGTTGGTGTTCATTTCTAACAAGCGGAATAATTACATCTAATTTATTTTTGGAACTCATTCATTGTTTCATTCACACTTTAATATCACCACTGTGGACTGTGAAAAATACGTTTTAAGAACATTTCCTCTTGGTTTTGCGAATGTTAGAGGAAGAAAACCTTTGGACCTTATTTACACATAAATTACTTGTGAATTTATATTAATACCATGTGTAAACACTGTACTAGTGGGTGGAATCAGCTTCTTACAACACGTGATCACCATACGTTACGCATAAAACTTCCCTACTATGTGATTCAACACGGTATTGGCATTGTGATCATTTAGCAATCACATACAACAGGCTTCATTTATTAGCCGTCATTGATTTTGTCATTGTTATTGAGATGAAAGGGCCCAGAACAAGCTGGTCTCAATGACAAGGAGAATTCAGGCAGGTGCCACAGGGACAGTGAGACACAGAATTCAAATGCAACATCATAGCACAAACTTTCTCCAACCGATAGATCCTATGGTACAGTTTGAAACCGATGGAAGTGGATCAGAGACCTATAAATAAGAAATTAAAAGATTTCAGTCATATTTCAGAAGTGTCTTTACAAAACAATATAAAAGCATCTGCTAGGAAAAATCCACAGTCTAAGTTTGAATGCATCGCACCTTGCCGTACTCAAATGTTCATATATTTATAGAAACGCACACAGATATAAAGTTATAAGTCATAGATATTCTGTGTGTAGAAGAGTAGCTCTATAAATGATACTAGATGAGGCAGGGGTTCTCCAGCTGTGCAAGAGAGTGTTCAAATACCTTCTAGTGCATCTGCCATCAGCTCAAGGTTGGCCCAAATCAGCCGTAGATTGCTTCCTATCACTGCCGTTCAAGCACTAGCCACTTCCATCTTATCAAAAAGGTCGGAAGATTTATTATTTTACCCTTCCAAATGGTGATTTTTTTTTTTCCTTAAAGGTAAGAGAAAAGTCTTTGTGTTTGGTTTAAAAGGCTTTTAATATTCAGAATTTTGTCCAATGTATAATTCAGACTGGAATGGGATGTGCAAAACTGGAGAGATGAAAGCTGTGAAGTCTTACTTAAAGGCTTATTCATGACAAAATGTTAAAAGATCAACTGTTTCCAGAAGCCTAAGAATGGGTGAACAAGAAAGGAAACAAACAAAAACAAATAGAACTTAAAATGGTGGATTTAAGACCAACGAGAAACTAATTAGTCAGAACTAATAGGCAACTGTATACATCACCAAATTAATCTACTTGTAGATGTCACACAAACTTTTAGTATTATGGGTATAAGGAAGGATTTGGGGTAAAAAGAAGTGTTGCAATTGTTAGCATTTAGCTTTAGCAAGCATGATATATATAACAACAGTGTTGTGCCAGAGTAAGCTTTAAAGCTAATTTGCATCTGCAGTCCCTGGGCAGGATGTCTTTACAAAATATACAATATTGAGTGACAAACAATACAATACATATTACACATACAATATCACATCATACTACATTAAATTACATTACAAATCCTAGTCAGTGATACGTATTTGATCACATATATTAAATATACTAAAATGAACTGAAATGTATTTTACATTCATTGAATGAATGAATGAATGTTTAAAGTCTTATTTAGGTTAAACTAATCCTTGTTTAAAAATATATAAAAAAATAAGTACAAATAAAAACAAACAAATAAATAAAAAGCCAAATTTTGAAGGCCATAGAAAAAGAGAAGAATGATAACTAAATTGGTATACTTGCATAATTTCTTTAGTGAATCACTAAAGAAATCAGAGTGTGTGCAAATCAACATGTGGCATTCATTCTTTGCAAAACTTCATGCGTCATAATTAAAATAAAATTGATAAACTGAATTAAACTGAATTCATTTAGCACACAGAAATGACCAGATGCATTTGTTTGAAGCTACAGGAGTGTTTGATTACAGTAACTCTTCGAGGAGTTCTTTGCATCACCCAGAGGAACAGAGGCTAGGCAGAAGTGTTTGGCTCGCTGTAAACTGTGCCATATCTACTCTTGTGTCTTATTGAGAAAAGTCGATGCAGCAGTGCCTCGGGTAGACTGACTGGCTCATTACTCCATTGATATTCTCTGACCATGGTCTCATGCTGAATGCTTCACTCAGACAGGAACAACATTAAAGAGCCTCAAGTTTCTCTCCAGATGCCCAGGCAGAAGATGCCTGATATGGTAAGAATGACTCACTCTTAGATGGTGGTCTGAAAGTCTGTGTGCCACCTCATTAAAGGCTTGGCAATCATACATAGCTCATAGATAGAATGGATACAGAATGTAAGTGCAAAATTGCAAAAAGAGAAATGCTTTTTAAGATCAAATGTGCATATATGGATATATATATAGGTTTGTGATTTATTATTTATATATATATATATATATATATATATATATATATATATATATATATATATATATATATATACTTACAATATGTTGCCCCTAAGCCTGTGTACATTCTTAAAAAGAAAGGTTCCATTAGAAACCAAAAAGTATTTTTGAGCTTGATTTTTTTTTTAAATGCCACAAAACTTTTTATTCTGTAGTTCTTTAGAAAAACTTTTAAAGTACTGCCACTTTACAGTGTCTTTAACCCTCTGCATGCCAGCACCTTCACTTTCAGTTTTTCCTGATTCACAGTAAAACCTTAAGTACTCAGATACAGATAAGACTAAAATCAATTGAATCTAAAAAGGGGCTATTATTATTTGTGAACACTGATATAACATTGTGTTTTTGCAAAATAAACAAAGCAAACAGGGTGCACTTTCTACCGTCTAGGTCTCCGTGAGCAACTACTTGACGCAGAGACATGAGAAATATGTCTATAGAAAGATTGTGTCTACTTAAAACAGACAATCTCTGATTATGTAATCTGTATGAAACTATAGCTAGGTACAGTCTTTCCCGTATCTGAGCTTGAAGTGTGCACTGTACTTTTAAATGAACAAATTCAAATCGAAAACGAATATTCTATGATTATGTAATCCGTATGAAACTAAAGTGAGGCACAGTCTTTCCTGTATCTGAAAGCTTGAAGTGTCTACTTTTAAATTGAATGAATTCAAATCGAAAACAAATATACTCTAATTATGTAATCTGTATGAAACTAAAGCGAGGTCTTCCCTCATATCTGAGCTCATTATATGCAGTCACCTGAGCACAAAAACCCTCATCTAGATAAAAAAAAAAAGAAGTCTTGATATGAGGAATTTACCTCAGAAGAACAGTGCGATCTGACATGGCTTTATTCAGCAGAGAAGATAATTTATATAATTTATTCTTACCTACATTAGTTAACATGTTATTTTTACATAAACCTGTACGGATTTTACTAGTTGGGCTTTTCCTGAACATCTTGTCAAACTGAAATGTATTCTTTAACTTTTCTTAAGCTTTTTTGTTATTCAGATATTGTTATTCAGACTATTTACATTTGTTCAAAGAAGGTTACATTTTTTATTAAAAAAAAGTGTTTAAGTATTCCAGTTGTTTTAAAGCAAAAAAATGTTTGACTCAGATTAAAATAAAAAAAGTTTAATTTCTATTAACGTTTATAGGGATTTTCAGATGTAGCCTAATTAGCGATTTTAATACTTAAGTTACTTTTCAGACAAAGTAATTAGTAAATTAATTTAAGTACAATACTGATGTTGTAATTAGTAATAGTAATTAATTACTTTTTGAAAGTGACTTACCCAACACTGCCAAAGATCGATAAGCGCAACTCATTTTCTATACATATGCCGCGTTTCCACCGAAATTACCCGGAACATTTGTGCCAGGAACTTTTTCCCCCCCAGACCTGTTGCTTTCTGCGTTTCCACCGCGGTGTAAAGTATCGGAAAGATTACGCAAATAGACTGGTGACGTAGGTCTGTGCATGTTTCTCAATACAACGTACGCTGATTTTGGACGTGCATCCTCGGTAGTTCAGACTTTGTCCGCAACGACGCAAATCTGGTAAATCTGCAAACAGCAGCGTGCTTGATAACATCAGTCAGCTGACCATGGCTACTGCAATTTTCCTCTCTGTATATTTACAATAAAACAAAATAGGATATCAAATACCACTGCCTCCTTTCATTTTCATTTAAACATAATAACAGCTGTAGAAATGTACTTCGTTCAGGGATATGTGTATATATACAGCCATTACAATTAAATGAAATATTATATCAATTTGCCTTTTATTTTCATTTTAACATATAGATAAATTGAATACAGACCAAAGATAACCTGTTAGATTTATCCAAAACAAATTATATTTTATGTTTAACCACTAAAGAGACATCAGAGCCAGAGGCACATATCAGAAGGTCTAGCCGAGGAGAGGCTGCTCTCGACTTGAATTTTAAACAACTACATTCTCACCTGAAATACTTTTAAAATTACATTTCATGACACAATAATATTTAACAGTAATATTTTGAAAATGATCCGAATAAATGGTGGTTGAACTCAACCAATGCTGCCTGAACTCAACCAATCAGGATGTTTAGCGCCCAAGTCCCGTCCCCGAAAGTTCCGAAACTTTTAAAAAGTACTACCTCCTCAGCAGAGACTTTCTTAGGGGCATTTTCTTTACCCAGAACTTTATTTAGTTCCTGGTTCCTGCGGTGGAAACACAACACGTACCAGGCCAAAGTCCCTAGTTCCTGGGTAACGTTCCTGCGGTGGAAACGCGCAGTAGATGCTAATCTGAAGATGCTTTGAAGAACCTTTATTTTTAAGAGTGTAAGGAGGCGGTTTGGTTTCTCTTCTGCTCTGCTGCACAGCAAGATCCAACTGACTGTTATAAATACAGCATTCTAATGGTAACTTTATGATGTTGCCTGTGTGAGTACACAACCCTCCAGGGACCACTTGCCTCCAGCCCTTCTCCTACTTACCCTTCTTACCCCCCACGACCACCACCCTTCGTCTATGGATTTAGAGCCAGACTGTAGAAAGATGGGAGCAGTAAATTTTCCTCTTGCGTTGAATAATTCATGGCGAGGCCTATAACACATAAATAACAAATGAGAACTCTGGTTTAGGAGATAAAAGCTGGAAGAGTGTCAGGCTAATTGTCCATGATAGCCATGTAATAGTGAAATATTTGATTGTAGGTTTTTTTGGTGAATGGGACACATAAACGTGTACGTATGTCCACACATGCGAGTCTGACAGACATGCTTGTGAATATATATGAGCATGTCTACACATACAAAGCTTCGTTTTGATTCTAGCCCAGGGCCAGAGAGCGAGAGAATGTGTTTTGTGGTTTTTTAAAAACTACATACATTTAATTGTCTCACACGACTTTCGAAATTTCCTGTTGTGGCGTAAACAGATCTGTAAAAGCTTGCCCTGGACATCATGGACATTTCTGTCTTGTAATCGTTTTTTTCCGTGGTCTGTACAGCAGTTAAATGAAGATAAAACAAGGCCATTAGCACAGTAAAAAGAACCTTAAAAGGCCACATAAAAGATCCACATTAGCTCATTGTGAATTCTATATGTATCAGAGCATGATCTTTGAACTTAGTCTCTCCTAATGTGGTTTAAATGCAGTTGTCACTAGAAAAACTTTAAAGTGTGGCTGTATAGATTGTCTTCCATTTCACCTCCAGCATCCCTTGAGGAAAAGAACAACAGAGAGAAAGACTGAGAGTGTCTGGCCCAAAGCCAGGCTCCCCTGTGAGGGCAAGGAGGGCAGGACGTAAGGAGGGAAAGATCTGCAACAACAATAGATTCTTATCTGACTCTCACCATTGCCCTGAAAAACACCATGAGTAACATGTCCACCAAGATAAATAAAGGAGAAAAAGCTGTGCGCCAGGCCTATGGAATCGATCTCAGATTCTGGAGCCTTGCTCTAACCTTTCTCACTGATAAGGCGACCATGAAGGTCAGGAGCAGCCACGCTGAGGAATGGGCCTCCCAGCCCACTCGCACCCACTCTGGGGACCCTCCTGCAGATGGGCAGAAACGGAGCCGCCCACTTAACGAAACAATGTCTGTCAGCTTGACCTTTTTTGTAATCCGTCGTGGGTCAAAAGTCAGAATAAATTCTCTGTCCTCAACTGAGTATCACTGTCTTGTTTCCACTCAGGCACTCAGGGGGAGCCTCAAAAGAGCAAAACTGAAATTGTGTTTACTTTTAGTGGTAGCTCTTGCAAAGGTTTCATATAATGTACTCATAGATTTCCATCTCTCTTAAGCATCCTCATGCATATACAGTTATGCTCTTAGGTATACATGCCGTCTTTTCGCATCAAACGCAGGAAATCAAAACAAAATATTTGTTTTATATTTAAACTACACCACATGTAGAATCCAAAAGATGTTTATTATTTAAAAATATGGATTTATATTTATTATATTATATTATATATTATATTATTAATTTATAATAGACATTTATTTATTATGATCATACGTACGTACTTTATAAATAATCAAATTACAAATATAGAAAACAAAAACCATAAGAATCAAGTTTATTCAAAGTTTGGACTGGAACATTTGTGTATTATTATTGTTTCTTGTAGACAATATGCAGATAGTTGCCTTGCAAACATTTCAGGGCAGTACTTATAAGTATAAAAGTGAGAACTTCAGCATTAGAATAAAGAAAAATGAAAGACTAAATGAAACAAGCAAGTAAAGGACTGAAAAACAGAGATGGAAGAGAAACTCCCTGTCTCCCTGACCTACCTCAGCAGCGTAACCTTGAAGGAGCAGATAACTAAATGTAAAAAAATAAATAAACAAGTGCATTTTTTCAGTAAACCAGATTAGACCTTATCTTGAGTAAAGTGTTCCTATGTGTCAGCTAAGAAGCAGCTGATCAAGATAATAAGATTTTTCTCTCCCTCTTTTCTTTCTCTCCTTGCCTTCTCTTTTGAGGACTGGGAAGGATCTGCTTTCTCCTCTCCAGCTCTGCTCTAGGCCTATCTGTACTATCACTATCTTTATTTAGTATAGAAGGCCAAATCTCATGGTTTTATATATATATATATATAAGAGTTTTTTATTTTATTTTCATGACTATGAAAATTGTAGATTCACACTGAAGGCATCAAAACTATGAATTAACACATGTGGAAATATATATGGAATTATATACATAACAAAAAAGTGTGAAACAACTGAAAATATGTCATATTCTAGGTTCTTCAAAGTAGCCACCTTTTGCTTTGATTACTGCTTTGCACACTCTTGGCATTCTCTTGATGAGCTTCAAGAGGTAGTCACCTGAAATGGTCTTCCAACAGTCTTGAAGGAGTTCCCCCGAGAGATGCTTAGCACTTGTTGGCCCTTTTGCCTTCTTTTTGTGGTCCAGCTCACCCCTAAACCATCTCGATTGGGTTCAGGTCTGGTGACTGTCACACTCTCCATCTTGGTCAAATAGCCCTTGATGCCTTCAGTGTGACTCTACAATTTTTTATAGTCATGAAAATAAAGAAAACTCTTTGAATGAGAAGGTGTGTCCAAACTTTTGGTCTGTACTGTATATATATATATATAAATAAATTTGCACAAGCAAAAGCACTGTGGGTGGGTCCCAGGACATTGCTATGCAGCTGCTAAGGTGTTCTAGTGTTGCTATGTGGTTACGAGGGGATTGTGTGTGGTACCCATGTAGTTGGTTGCTGAAAGCCCATCCTGAAGTCTTGATGTTCCAGTCTCTGCATATGGCATGGATTCCTCTGTCAGTAATATAAAAGATTTGTAGTCTCTTTCAAATGAGACATACATAAAAACATACATTTTTCTTTACTGTTACACTGTGGGGAAAAAATTGGTGTGGAAACTATTTTTACTCAAAACTAGTAAAGTCCACAATTAATTACAAAGAAACACAACGTAACCAAAAATGATATATTCTTATAAAATCTACTCCAATAATAGTGTATTCTCTTTCATTCTTTTCTTTCTTTAATTATTATTATGATTATTATTATTCATACAATGTAAAAAAAATTATTCTCAAAAATATTTCTTAAGAACTTTCTTGTTTCTTAAGGTTGTTGTTGAGACTAATCTTTCTTTCTTTCTTTCTTTTTTTGAGAATTAAAATTCTTGGAAATAATCTTCTTTAAAAAAAAAAAACATTGTAAATACAGTAACTTCTTAAACAAAGGTCCATCTTAGGTGTTAAAGTTAAGATGTTTTTAAGAAAATATTTGATTACTTAAGATTTGTTTCAAGAATATTTTTACTTAGGAACATTCTTAAGAACTTTTTGGAAATTATATATGATAAGAATTTATGAGAACTTTATTAACTTATTTCTTAAGATGCTTTTTGTAAATCCAACCCCTGATCATTCAGAAAAAAAGCATATATTGACAGACAGTAAAATTTGAAGAATCATTCTTGTCCGTTTAGCGTGGAAACAGTGCCTGAAAAAGAAAAAAATAAGAGATGTGAGTTTTGTAATGATACTGGAATATGAAGCATTTTGTTGAGTTTTCTCATGTTTAATGTGGGAAAAGAAAATGTTTGTTTGTACAAGAGTATCCATGTCTGGGCTTTTATTTAAGTGAAAGTCATGTTGCGTTATGTGCGAATAAATGTGAGGACACAAGCAAACAGAAGTTGGAGAGTAATTGGAAAAGACATCGAGTGGATATAAAGACGGATCGGGCCGATATCTGGGCCTCCTCCCCCGAGCCTTAGTTCATTAACACTGCCACTCTTATCATCTGTGCTGCACCTGACAGGCTTTAATCAAACTCTAATGGATTTAATTACCTTACACAGGTATCCTGCATACAAGCAAGCCTGCTGTCTACATGGCTAAAGAGACATGGGTGCTTTGGTAATAGGCTTGTATTGTGCTAAAAGGTCGCATCCTGAGGTCATGGGGTCATAAACACTGACCTGGGCAGCATCTGTGGTCATGCACAAAAACACTCACACACACACACAATTTGGGGTAGATGGCAGTGTAGATGCTTAAGATATATAGTCTACATGGTGTGCAGATTTATTCATTTGTTTTTTCCTCTAGGATTCAAAGATGGGAAAAACATCAGAGTGCTATTCAGGAAAACATAATATATTTTAATGTGTTTATGATATTCAGGCTGTTGGCTGCATAGTCTTTTATCTGCCACTTTAGACATTTGACACATATTGTACAATTTCAGTAACGCTTCAGGCAGAAGAACCATAAAGCCTCTAAAATATTTATATTAAAATGTCTGGATTTAATGCTTTTTATATTCAGGCAAATCAGACAGTGTGTTTTGTTATATATCATAGGCTGTCACTTTTCTTGAAACCTTTAAATGTATTTGTTTTTCTTTTTTTTGAGAAAGGCTACATTGTGCAGGCCAAATGCTTCCAGGAAAAAGCTGAAATCCCTATAGAAGCCCATTTCCACCTCAGAGTGAAAAATAAAATTATTATTATTATTAATTACAATTAAATTAAATGGTGATAAAAAAAACAATCACACTATGAAATATTCCCAAATAAAGTCACGTTTGTAAGATATAAGGTAACTATTAACTTTAACTTTATAAATTATTAACTTTAACTATAAACATGTAATTATGAGAGAAAAACAAAACAGTGAGATGGAAGTTTTTAATCGTATGTAGAAATTACAAGAAATAAAGTCACAATTAGAAGAAATGATGGTATTTTACATCCCTGAGATGGAAACAGACTTTAATAGAAAACAGCTTTGCACACAAAGAAAAAAAAAGTGTTTGTGGTTTAGGGTACATTGTAATTACAAGAAACAAAAATCACAATTACAAGAAACCAATTTTCAATCGTTAGAAATAAAGTCACATTTGTAAGGTTACAATTTTAAGATATAAAGTTGCAATTATGATTAAAAAAATATGCGATAGAAAAAACACTTCATATCTTAAGTTGCAACTACAAGAAATAAAGTCACTATTTAATTAAATATATAAGTATAAAGTCGCAATCATAAATAAAATAAAGCTGTAATTAGAAAAAATAACTGCATTTTATTTACCCTTAGACAGAAAAAGTCTTTGATAGAAAAACATTTGTAAACAGAGAATGTAAAGTAAAAATGCAAAAAAAAAACAGCGTTTGTGGTTTAGGATAAGAGATACACTGTAATTACAAGAAATAAAAGTTCTGATAATAAGAAATAAAGTTGCATTTGTAAGATAAAAGGTAATCATTTTAAGATGTAAAGCTGCAATTGTGAGAAAAACTGCAAATTAGAAAATAACTTTTTAGATCTTAAGTTGCAATTACAAGAAATAAAGTCGCAATTGTAAAAATATAAAGTCACAGTTAGAAGATGTAGTCGCCGTTGCAGATGGAAGAAATAACTATGTGGTTTACTCACAGATAAAAACAGACTTCAATAGAAAACAACTGTAAACAGAATATAAAGTAAACACACAAAAAAGTTTAGGTTAAGAAACATAGTTTAGGTTAAGAAATATAATTATTATATTATAATATAATAAGTCAATAAAAAAGTCCTTGCAGTTTTGGGTGGATTTAGAAGGAGGGGGCTGTTGTAAAGATACCAGACAGAAAAGAGAATTCAATATTTCAACAACATGACCACTCAGGCTAGTGCCAGTGACAGAAAACATCATGAAAAGATATGGAGAAAGGGGAAAGTAAGAAAGGAGACAGATGAAAATGGGAACTGCAAAATAAATTAAATCTGAAGCCAATTCCTGCAGGTCTTGCCATGCTGTGCAGATTTGAAACTTTATGGTGTCATGTGGGGACTTAAATTTCCATTAGCTGAGGGTGAAATTTAAGTTTTCTGTGATGAGGGTTTGGCATACAGTGTCTTCTAAGATCATGATGGATGGAATATGTGCAAACCTGCATATAGTTCCAAAGAAGGATCTGTAATGGTGAAAAATATTGCCATTGTAAACCTTTCCTAAAATGATAAGCACCATTCTGCATTACTGAATATGCCCATGGCTAGAACAAAACAACCCTGGATACAGAGACCTGCCATCATGGTTATGTTTCAGTTGTAAAATGGCAGTATGCAGGTCTGTGGGCAGCTATTGAAGGAGCAGTTTTCATCAGATTCAGTGAGTGACATGGCTTTCATCACTCAGAGCTCCTCTAGGGTTGAGCTACTGCTGTTATTCCCATGGACATCAGAACGCATGCAATAGCGCAGCCTCCAGAACACCCTACGGCTTTCACCGAGGTAATAAAATGCCTTTGCGAATCCCTCACACACTGCGAGAAAGGATGCTTACATCAGAGAACTCAAGCTACAGCTACCAGGGCATGTAAGATGCTAGCTTAGCATGGGACTCACCAAGCGTTGGCTATTCTCCTTGGAAGCTGGGGGTGATTGAGAGGATTTTGGATCACATTTTCCTTGCTGTAATGTCTCAGGTGATATATTAAAAAAAAAAGCATTTTAACAATGCAGCAAATGATTTAATACTGCAGTTATTATCATTAACTAAAACCAAAATTGTAAAAATAAAAGTACATAAATATTAAATTAAAACAAGCTTAAAAAGCATAAACAAAGTAGTATTAAAAACAAATGAGTAACAAATTAAAATTAAGTTAAAGCTGAACCATTAAAAAAATATTGAACTGAAATAAAATTAAAGCTAAATAGAAATAAAAAACAAATAAACATGACAAAAGCAACAAATAATAAAGAAGTAAAAAAATATATAAATAAAAATTCTGGCAAATTTAAAATAAATAAAAACGTGAGTTTTTTTAGATAACATCATATTTTGTGACAGTAAAAATCAGTTCACAAGACAAAACTAAGCAAATCTTTAAAGAAAATTATTTATATTAAATTATTTATAATTAATAAAACAACAACATGAATTTGTGTTAGCAGCCCTTTTCCGTAATGTGACATATTTCTGTGTGAAACAGGATATTCAAAAGTATTGTATATAAAGGAATTGGATTTGATCCATTGGAAATTGATCAGATAATGAAAAGCAGTAATTTTATAGTAGAACTTAGTTAAGTATTGGTTATTCTCCAAAAGTATGGCTTAGTTGGTCTCAGCGAAAAAGGAAAGTAGTCAATATTGGAAAACTGGGTAATCCCATTTGGCTGAAGATTCCTGGCTGAAGTCAAAATTTCATGGACCAATGAATCGCTCACTATAAGATCAAGAATTTAGTTCATTTTAATTTAATGTTGATTTTGCACCAACTTTTCTGTGTTGAGAGCCACAATGAGATATTTTCTTTTGTTTGGGTGCAGTGCTAGTGTATGTACCAAGAAGGGCCTGACGTTGATGGAGAGGGTGATTTCAGGCCTTGCCGTTAGCAGGAGGAGATAGAATATCTTCTTAAGGCCCAAGGATAGCACTTTTTATGAGATGTTCATTGCAGAAGCTACATCAACCTGTCTAGAGTTACTGCAAGCCCATCGTCTGCTTCTCTCCCTCTCTTTCATCACTCTCATTCTCTTGCCCATATCCTCTACCTCTCTTCTGCCTCCTTCATTGAACTTTTCATGCTCCTCAAATCATCAAAAGGAGTGTAAATGCAGGGAGAGTAACAGCACATCAAATCACTGAGAGGAAGTGAAGCCAAACATGGGATTATTACTGCTAAAAATACACTAAAAAGTACTACAGGATTACTCGTTGTTTGGACAGGTAATGACATACATGATATTTACAGATATTCTTATTGGAGTACCAAGTAGATATCATGATGTAATAACATATCCGAATATAAATCAAATGATGCCATTGCACTTTTTGTAAGGGTACTAAAATAATTTTAAACTAAAACAAGTAAAACATTTAATAAATAAATAAATAAATACACATTTCAAGGTCTCATTTGTAAACATTGGTTAATGCTTAAACTAGCATGTACTAACAATGAACAAGCATTTTACAGCCTTTATTAACATTTGTTCGTGTTAGTTCACAGTGTATTACCTAATGTTATCTGATAAAACATTTGATCATAAAAATGTATTAATAAAAGCTGATATAAACATTACCTGAGATTAATAACTGTTTTATTCAGTTATCAGCTGAATGTAGACTAATTTTAGTTCAAGTTAACTAGTCTTAACAAAAACCTTATTGTAAAGTGTTACCAAACTGTAATAACATTGTAAAATTTTCATGAAATTTAATCAACACAATTCTGTTATGTTAACATTGTTTACATAAAAAATGTACATCATTTTTACAGCATTTATTAATCTTGGTTAATATTAAATTCTTCATAACTAAAAATAAACAATATTATATTAATAAATGAACATCATTCTTTAACAAGTAAAAATAAGTAAAAATACTTTTTATAGATAGTGCATGATACCTATTGCATTAACAGATTGAACTTTTTCATAATTATTATTATTATTCATAAAGATGAATAAATAAATTGATCTCTTTGGAAATATATATATATATATATATATATATATATATCACATTAATATAGACACAAAATGGATAGAGGTTATAAAACAGACTAAAACTATAAATTCAGGTTTGATGAGCTTTTTGTCAAATTTGATGAACATTCTATATTTCAAGTTATTTTAAATTTAAATAATTTATTTCAATTCATACGGGAATGACTGAAATCACAATATATATAAAATATCCAGGCCAAACTAATCCCATCCTTGTTTTATCATTCAACCTATTCAACCTATTTAAACATTCTCAAGTTTGTTTCAAATTAAGTAATAACATCCATCTGCAACTTCCTCTAAAACACAGCAATCTGAGAGCAGTGTATGTGTGTGTGTGTGTGAGTGAGAGAGAGAGAGAGAGAGAGAGAGAGAGAGAGAGAGAGAGAGAGAAAGAGAGAGAGAGATAGAGAGAGAGAGATAGAAATAGAGATGGGATGGCAGGTGGCTGCCGACACAGTGAAAACAGCCCTCTGGAATTGTTGTGCCTCACTGAACACTACTAACCCCCCCCCCCCCCCCCACCCCCCCCACCCACCATTCTTACAAACATCCTTCATCACCACCTTCCTCTTCTCCCTCCTCCTCTCCTAGCCTTCATATGAGAAGAGCCGTCAGCATTTACATTTCCCATCAGCCGCCGGAGACTTGCCATCATCACACAGCTTGGCTCAATGACCCCCAGCTCCTATCTGCCATGTTTCTCCTCAATGTGAGAGCAGACACACACTAACACACACACTTGGATGGGATAGGCACTGGGAAATGGGGTGGCACAGGCTAAAGCAGTTGTAAAGCTAAATTATTGCCAATCAGATTTGTTCACAACTGTTAGACAATTTGCAGCTTGTGCTATTTTCCATGAGTCAGAGAACTCAGCAATTTCATTTTAATAAGTTATATTTGATGGCAAGATGACCCTACAAATACACACAGATATGTA
Organism: Carassius carassius; assembly: GCF_963082965.1. Lineage (NCBI taxonomy): Eukaryota > Metazoa > Chordata > Actinopteri > Cypriniformes > Cyprinidae > Carassius > Carassius carassius. The sequence continues at coordinate 6,163,919 of NC_081801.1, forward strand.
CATGTGTATCCATGTATCCCATCCACACTAATGCAAAAAACAAAGAATTCTCTGACTTTCTTCCCCAGGAAAAGTTATGTGACTCTAAAAGAAGCATTTCAGGCCTTGGTTCCACTGCAAAAGAGAACTGAATTTAGACAGAAAGAAGGACAGACAAAACAACAGAACAATATACAGAATTATAGATAGATTGATGGAAAGATAGAAAAACAGAATGATAGATATAAAATGAATGGACAGAATAATATATAGAACAATAGTATCATAGATAGATAGATAGACAGACAGACAGACAGACAGACAGACAGACAGACAGACAGACAGACGGACAGACGGACGGACGGACGGACGGACGGACGGACAGACAGACTACTTTTGTAGTACTTTTGTTCTCTTTTCAAAACTTTTGCAAAAACATGCAAAGAGCATCTTCAATTCTGCACTTATATTTCAAAAACAGTCTTTGTTTTATTTGGCTTATATTATATGTCTTCTTCTGTCCTTGAAAGGTCTTTATAAACTCAATAATGCACAATCAAACTCATCTCTGCTGCAGACATAAATGCTCCTGTTGAATTTAAATAGCTCAGCTGGTAGCCGTCAGATTTATTTCATTTTATTTTAGAGAAAATACAGTCTCTCCATGCATGCAGCCAATCTGAATTCTGCACTGGCTGCACAGGAGGCAAGTTGATTAGATTAATATATATCTGACCAAATAAACAACTTCTACCTTCAGGGCTTGTGGTCGGTTTTCCTTTAGAACTCCCCCGAAATCAAAGCACTTGATATCCACAGCTGCCAAAGTGGCATAAAAATCAGCCTCGGTTTAAACACATCAGCCGTTCCAGGCAACAGCAGCACAGATGTACAGTAAAAGCAAATCTCAATGATAAAAAAATAAGAATGATTTGGAAATAGACAGTAAACTTCTCTCTAAACTGGAAGAGGACTCAAAGGGCTTGTGTCCATGATCTGTCATGTTGTATAGCGGGTTCTTTGAAGTCGCCCGTCAGTGGCGCTAGCAGAACCCACTTCTGAGGCCGGCTTCCCTTTCAAGTGTTCATCAAGTGTCCGGGTGTTGCTACATCTGCAGTGAAGCAGATAACCGGTGTGCCGGTGGAATTCTATTAAATCCAACAATATTTTCTATATTTTTTTTATAGTTTGAGATTCACTGTTTGAGGTGTGTTACGACTAACAGCCTACTGGGTGATGTATTGAATATTCATGATACATATTTGTAAGGATTGTGCTGTCAGTATAAAATTAAGAAACATTGTGAATATGACAGTTTTAATGTGTCATTTATTTGGTCATTATATTTCATATAGACTGTGTCATTGTTTCGTGATCCTTCTTGTCTTGCCAGCATTTTTCTGGCTCACAAAAGTCTTTGTGGGGCATTTTTATGTTTTTAATTAATGTATACATTTATTAAATAAATTTAATTTGGGGTCAGTAGGATTTTATTTTTAAGAATATTAATAAAGACATTTTGAATAATGAATACATTTGATCAGTCGGGATACATTCAATTGATCAAAAGTGAAACAGACTTTTACATTGTTACAATATGAACATTTTTAAACTTCAAACAAATGCAGTTGTTTTGAACTTTATTATGGAATCTTATTTCTGCCAGAGGATAAAGAAAAAAGTAATTACAACTTTGTTTCTCACATGAATTTATATTGCATTCTAACTCAATTGTAAGATATACGTAAACTCGCAATAGGATTTATATCTCACAATTCTATTTGTCTATTCTGAGTTTACATCTCACTTTTGTTTGTGCCCATCATGGAATAACAAATATGAAAATTACTTTTTAGGAATTGTGAGATATAAACTCAGAAATGTGTGGGAAAATATCTGAATTGTGACATAAAACATACCTTTTAATTTTATTTAAAGAATTTTGAAAAAGTGTATTATGGCATCCACAAAAACATTACAACAACTGTTATCAACATTAAGTTTTGTGAGGAGAAAATAGGCATATTAGAATGAATCATGAGGATCATGGGACACTGAAGACAAGAGTATTGAAATTCAGCTTTGCCATCACAGGAATAAATTACATTTTAAAATATATTCAAATATATTAAAAACAGTTACAAACATTTTACGAACATTTTTAAAAACATCCTCACTGACCGCAAATGTTTGAATGGTAGTGTGTGTGTGTGTGTGTGTGTGTGTGTGTGTGTGTGTGTCCATGTCAAAAACAAACTGTTTTGTCTGATTTGGAATATTTACAGTAACATCCAGTTAACATCACAATTTCCTAAGAGATCAAGTTGTTTTGCATACAGTATAGCAGAGCACAACACTATTAATGCAGCTCACAGACCTGTGTAACAGTGCTCATCCCAGGTCTTTTTGCCAAATATTTAGCCCTTGACAGCCTATTACTGCCTCCCACACAGTATAATTACACAAAGCGATTCCAAAGGGGAAAGAGGTAGGAGGTCCAGTATCTCGCAAAATAAAGACAACATTATCTTTTAATTAAATTCACATCATTTCACACACACACACACACACACACAAAAACCTGTTACTGTATCATTTGGGCAGTCCTTCTGACACTCTCTGCACCACCGAGCGGGTTTAACAGAAAGCTCATTTTAAACTTAAATGTATTTCTTTTAAATAATCAGATCAAACGACGGATAATCAGTTCCACACTACCTGGTAATTGAAAAACTGTTTAATCTGATGCTTTAATAGATTATTTCTTTGAACCACCATTAAACCTGGTCTTTCAATCTAAAACTGATGCAGGAACTGCAGCAGCAAAATTTCACACACTTTTTTTATTATGATTCTTAAAGGGATCGTTCACCCAAAAATTACAATTCTATCATCATTTATCCACACTCATGGACTTTTTTTCTCCCAAAAGGTCAAGAGACGGTGTTGGTCATTCCTTTCCATGCAATTACATTGAACGGGGAAGGATGCAGAAGCAGCAAGTATCATATATTTGTTCCAAAACCATTTTTTGTGTTATATTACAAGTTTAAAGATATTTAAAATTAAATTTTTGTTGGAATGAACTATTCCTTCAAATGCAGTTCATACACAGGCTGGGTCAGATGAGGCAGGGATTTTAATGGTTAAGGCTTACAGTAATGATGATGTAGATTTTACCGCTCCACACTCCTATGATGAAGACCGGAGGCAGGCCATGTAAAGCTGGCCCCGCTCTCGTGATTGATGGCCCAGGTGGCGAGTCAAGGGGCCAAACACCACTAAAAATGCATAGGCACTACACCCCACGCCCACCTCTCAGCAGTAATTCAGTGAGGCATACATCACCTTAATGAAAATGAGATGCTAATGCACTAATTAAAGAGCTGAGTGTGTGCCTACCAACTCTGAGGAGTTTCACTAGCTTTGGCTTCGCCATTGTGCCTCAGTTCTGGTTTAAAGAACACAAAATTAATTCCACAGGGTCATAGCCGCTTGGACAGGAGAGAAATTTCTACCTCTGATTCAACAAAAGTGGCATTTAATGGAGTGATGGGCCGTTATTGGTCTCAAAGTAGCTAATGAGTTTAGAAAAAAAGACATAAATAAAAATGCTGCTACAGAAGGGCATTGCAAAAAATCCTATTCTTAATGTTTTTTATTTTTATTTTACATTTCCTAGTAAAAAATATTATAATAATGCATAATATTATAAACTTTTGAAAGAATGCATCTTCAATACAAGTGTATTTGTCTTCCTGCACTGGCAGAATTGTTCACTTATTTTAAGAATAAACAAGTAAAAAAAAAACAGCTTGTGCACTAAAATAAAATTCACTTATATTCAAATAACAATTCTTCAAAATAAAAGTCTTAATATTTCATAGTTTATTGCCTCTTTATAAAAATGTATTTTTTTGAACAACAAATTAAATTATTTTTTTTAATTAACTGAAAACAAATGAAAAAAAGACGTATATATTTTTCTTCTTCTTTTTCTTCTTCTGCTAACCTGGGTAATTATACTTTTGGTATTTTTAGTTCTATAAATGAAAGCTATAATACGCACAAAATGTAAGATTTTGACATGATTTATTCACCCTCATGTCGTTCCAAAGCCACTGGCTTTCTTTCCTTCTTTTTCTTGCTCAGAAACTCACTGTCTGCATCCATTCCAAAATGGCATCTGTAAATGCAACAAGTCAGATTTGACATCATGATGTCACTGACAATTGCATGTCACGTGTTCAAGTCATAACATTTCAATATGAAGACATTCGAATGAATGAGATATGAGTCATGGCCGAGATAAAGTTTATAAGTGAATAATAAATTATTGGGTGAACTATCAATTTTAAGTATGTTTTTAGCTGCATTTCCATATGATACTTTCATAGCACAGCTTTATATTAGCCATAGTGAATTAACATAGTGTACTGCAAGAGCCAATCTTTTGTTAATCTATGATTTAATATAGTAAGTTTAATATAATAAAACAAACAAAACAAATTCATATCATATGAACTCTCTAGGGCAGTGGTTTTCAACCTGTGGCCCACGGCAACCTGTGGTCACGATGGTATTGCAGGTGGGCCGCCAATTACTATTAAAAGAAATAATATTGTTAATATATATGTAAAAATATCTAAGTCATAACATAACATCATTTCATATATATAATTAAATAACAAAAAAGAAATATTAAACTGTTACTATGCTTCCACTATTCATGCTCGCTGATTGGTTTAAGAATAAACCACCAATTTATCTTAGATATTTTTGCTGCATATGCTACAGAACAACAAATTCAAACATGCATAAATGGCTGTTGTGTTTCCTCCTGACTACTTGCTCTGGTGACTATGTACCCGCTGCCGAGCTCTGCCTGGATCTGGTTTTCCCGTTTTGCTGAGCGGTGCCGGGTTGAGTTTTTTCTGTTCATTTCCAGTCCATTCTAGGGCTGTGCGATTAATAGAAATCATCATAAAATCACGATTTGAGTGTGCACAATTTCTAAACGGCTTAATAGCATGATTTTCAGCGGCCCTGACCTCCCGTAGTATGCTATCCGATCAAATCAGAATGCATTGCGCCTAGCGCAAGAACAGAGCAGACTGGGCATATGCATAACTCCAGGTTCACACACTGTTTGTGATGCGTCTTTTTTCCGAGCCCATGTTAACGGATCAGAGCGTTCACACTGCACGCGGTAAAAGGCTAGAAATAAAAATGTGCGAAAATAATTAATATCTAACACATGAGCATAGAGAGAATTGTCAGTGCACTGTGCACAGGACGCAGTTTAAGTGAGAGGAGACACGTTTTAAGTGTGCACACTCTCTCCGCGCAGAGCAGCGTGTATCTGAGCAAGTACGTCTGGTTTTGTGTTTCAAATTAATCCTGAATGCATTTATGACTGTGTGTGTCACAATCGCAAAATTGATCAAAGAAATCGCGATAGGTTTTTTTTTTTTTTGTCCATATCGCACAGCCCTAGTTCATTCAATAAATACAGTTAACAATCTAGCTTCTGAGTACTTAGTTATTAACCCAACAATAGCGGGGTCAGTAAATTTTTTTGAAGTGGGCCGCGCAAATGTCACACCCAGGGGCTGGCTATGCTTTAACTAAGCCACACCCCTTCTCAACTTCCACCTCGAGGAGGTCCCCAAACCCGACCCAATGGCCAAGCAACACGAGAACAAGTAAGTGATAAAACAATCTTTATTTAAATATTTAAAAATAGCTTAGGGAATAGGGAAAGGGCAATTAAAACTAAACTCTGACTCGGCCCTCCAGATGGGCTATGGCCGGGAAGAGGTCAGGGAGCAAGGGGGCCACGGGGATCCGGGGCGTGGGGCTCGGGCCCCGGCCTGAGTCTTAGGTATTCGTAGCGCCCTCCTTCTTCCTCCTCTTCGCTGAATACAGCTCACGGTAAGTACTGGTTCACTCAGTTCGTTCTCGAGGTGCCCACTCTCTTTCTCTTCCTCCACAGGCAACAGCTCTTCGCTGATTACAGCTCACAGTAAGTACTGATTCACCCAGTTCGTTCCTTGGGTGCTCACGCTCTTTCTCTTTCTCCACAGGCAACGGCTGGGACACACAGGCACAGTTAGTTCAGCTTGGTTTTGCTCTCACCTCTTCGCTGATTACAGCTCACAGTAAGTACTGGTTCACACAGTTCGTCCCTTGGGTGCTCACTCGCTTTCTCTTTCTCCACAGGCAGCGGCTGGGACACACAGGCACAGTTAGTTCAGCTTGGTTTTGCTCTCACCTCTTCGCTGATTACAGCTCACAGTAAGTACTGGTTCACACAGTTCGTTCCTTGGGTGCTCACTCGCTTTCTCTTTCTCCACAGGCAGCGGCGTAAGTACAGGTTCCCTCAGTCTCTCCTCGTGTTACCCACTCTCTCTCCTTTTCTCTCCACAGGTATCAACTTGGGCACAATAGCACAGTTAGTTTGCTTTGAATGGCTCTCACCTCTGGGCTGGACACAGCGTACTGTAAGTACAGGGTTCGCTCTATTCCTCCTCGTGTTATTCACTCTCTCTCTCCTTTCCTCTCCACAGGTATCAACTTGGGCACAATAGCACAGTTAGTTTGCTTTGAATGGCTCTCACCTCTGGGCTGGACACAGCGTACTGTAAGTACAGGGTTCGCTCTATTCCTCCTCGTGTTATTCACTCTCTCTCCTTTTCTCTCCACAGGTATCAACTTGGGCACAATAGCACAGTTAGTTTGCTTTGAATGGCTCTCACCTCTGGGCTGGACACAGCGTACTGTAAGTACAGGGTTCGCTCTATTCCTCCTCGTGTTATTCCCTCTCTCTCCTTTTCTCTCCACAGATATCAACTTGGGCACAATAGCACCGTTAGTTTGCTTTGAATGGCTCTCACCTCTGGGCTGAACACAGCGCACTGTAAGTACAGGTTTCCTCTGTTTCTCCTTGTGTTACTCACTCTCTTTCCTTTCCTCTCCACAGGTATCAACTTAGACACAAAACACAGTTACTCTGCTTTGGATGGCTTTCACCTCTGGGCTGGACACAGCGTACCGTGCTATCTCCGGAGATCTGAAGCACGCTCACAACATATACTGTACTGAACTAGGCCAGGACCAGCAATCTCCTTGTCCTCCCACGCCGAAGTGCGTGAAGGCGGGGGTTTATCTGACAGGACACACGGCAATACACAGCAGCCCACAGCAATATACAACACCACGTCAAAATTATAGGTTTTCACAGCACGAAGACTCACCCACCACACTCAGTGTACGGAAAGGACACCCGTCTTCCTTCACTTCGCTTGGTTCGGATCTGGCGATGGAATATGCGGCCTAGCTAGTGATGTCGTCGTTGCGACTACTTCAATAAGTATTCCTTCGGCTCTCCCACCACACTATATTAGGGGTAGGGCCACCCTCCTCCTCCTGGAGAGATCTACACAACGCCAGGTCAATATACAGGGCACTTTCGACTGGCTCTTAGTACTCACATCAATGCCACTTCCAATCCCCTTTTTCACGTCGTCTCAGTTCGCCGTATAATCTGTTCACTTCTCAACCTTTAAGGTTCGCGATGTCTTCACAATCATACAATTCCAGCCTGAGGGAGAGAGAGAGTTAGACAGCTACCAGCAGCGTACCAAGACGGGCACAACCCAGTGCTTCACACACACCAAAGAGAGCTTCTCAGACTGTAAAATAACTTGGCCTTAAGTACTGCCTTGTCCAGCGTATCCTCCAATCACCAACCGCTGTCCCTAACTAGGCACAGGTGCATCGAATTCCCTGATTTTCCTTCTTACGGCGCTACCGGAAGTTCCGGTGTTCTGTTTTTCCGGTCCGGGCGGAAACACTTCCGGGCGGAACCAAACTTCCCGAATTTTGGTTCCGCCCCTAAAGATCGTCACCTTGTGACATCCTCCCCCGCCAATCCGTTCTAGTCCCTAGAACGTCCTCGGGCTGTCCACTCCCCATAGCGGGCAGGGGGTCGGCCTCGGTTCTCTCGCTGGGATCGTCTCACTGGTGAATCGGGCTCAGCTTGTTCAGGGGCTGCTTCTGGTTCTCTCGGGGCGATCGGGGGTGGTGCCACCACGGGTCTCCCTGGTACCACAGCCCAACCTTCAATCCAGGGGGCCGCTGGTACAGGTTCCGTGGGGACTTCTTCCACGGCTTCAGGGTAGTTAGGGCATGGGCGAATCATGTTCCGGTGCACCACACGGTCGGGGCCTGACTTCCCTTCTGGCCGGATGGTATAGACCGGCTGCCCCGGCCTCTGCTGCCGGCAGACTACATAAGGGGTGGCCTCCCAACGGTCACTCAGTTTCCCCTTCCCCTGCCGCCGATTATCTCTCACCAACACCCTCTCTCCTGGCAGTAGAGGGGCTTCTCTAGCAGTCCGATCATACAACCGCTTACTTTTCTCTCCTGCCGTCTGTATCCTTTTCGACACCTGCTCGTAGGCGAAATGCAAGCGCTGGTGATGGCGCCCCACCCACTCCGTTACACTTGCTTCCTCTTGGTCGGCTATCACTCCTAGGACCAGGTCAGTAGGCATTCGTATGTGTCTGCCAAACATCAGGTAAGTGGGAGCGTAACCCGTAGTACTATGTATACTGTTGTTATAGGCCTGTAGGAGGTTTGGCAAGGCACTCACCCAATCGTCCTGCCGTTGTTGGTCCAAGGTCCCCAGCAGCCCCAATAGGGTCTGATTGAATCTCTCACAGCCGCCGTTCCCCTGAGGATGATACGAAGTGGTGTGAGTTTTCGTGCAACCGTACAACTGGCATAGTTCTCTAATTACCCTGGACTCAAAGTTGGCTCCTTGATCGGAGTGCAGAAACTCCGGGCATCCGAACGTCTGGAAGACGGCCCGCCATAAAACTGTAGCGGTGGTGGTTGCAGTCTGGTCGAGGGTGGGGATAGCCCAAGCGTACTTTGTGAACAAATCCGTTATTACCAAGATGTTCTGGTAGCGATCTCGTGGTCGGCCCAGTGTCAAGAAGTCCATAGCCATGATATGAAGGGGGGCCTTCGCATGGATGGGTACCATTGGCGCTCGGACCTCCCGTCTGGACTTAAACAATATGCATCTCGGGCAAGCTTGAATTAGGGCGTGCACCGATGCCTCTAGCCCGGGCCAAAAGAAGAATCTCCTAAGCAGGGACACGGTCCTCTCCTGTCCCTGATGCCCCAACTGGTTGTGGTACGCCGAAACTAAAGCCGTTACCTCATCTGCGGGTACCACGATCTGGCGTACTTCTTCGCCCAACTTCGGGTCACTGACCCTTCTGCACAAAACGCCATCTCTCAGCTCCAGCCTGTCCCATTGCCCCAGCAGCCTCCTCCCAGTATCCGTCTGGGCTAACCTCTCCGCTGGCGTCAGCCGTCGGCCCTGTTCCAGCCATTCTCTTACCAGCCGCACATCTTGATCCCTGGCCTGTCTCTCCCTCCACCGACGGGGATCCCATCCCCAGTTCTCAGGCACGGCCTCTTGTCTGCTGCCTGGTGCCTCTACTGCTCCTACCATATAGCCCTCCTCCGGGCTGGCCCCTCCGGGGCTTTCCGCTTCGGGCAGCCTTGAGAGGACGTCCGCGTTCATGTGTTCACGCCCTGGTCGGTACTGTAGTTGATAGTCAAAGTTGGCCAGTTGGGCCACCCACCGCTGCTCCACGGCTCCCAGCTTCGCCGTCTGTAAGTGTACTAATGGGTTATTGTCTGTAATGATCGTCACCTTGGCACCCCAGAGGTAGTCTTTAAATTTCTCACTTAGGGCCCACTTCAACGCCAGCAGCTCCAATTTGAAAGAACTATAGTTCGCATCGTTCCTCTCGGCTGGGTGGAGGCTCCGGCTGGCGTACGCGATGACCCTCTCAACTCCGTCCTGCCGTTGAGCCAACACCGCTCCCAGCCCGAGATTGCTGGCATCTGTATACAAAAGGAATGGTTTTGTGAAATCTGCGTATGCCAAGATAGGGGCCTGTAGCAGCTCCTGCTTCAATGTCTGGAACGCCGACTCACAATTTGCATCCCAGTCTACGTTGGGCGACCCCCGGCCCCGGTTACGACCTGTGCCAACCAGCAACTGATTAAGGGGTTTAGCAATTTTTGAAAAGTCCTTTATGAAACGCCTATAGTATCCCACAAATCCTAAAAAGGATCGCACTTGCCTCACTGTCCTCGGGGCCTTCCAGTCCTTCACGGCCGATACCTTTCCAGGATCTACGGACACTCCAGCCGCACTGACCACGTGGCCCAGAAAGTTGACTTCTCTCCGTAGTAAGTGACACTTATTGGGCTGTAGTTTCAATCCGTACTTCTCCATGGCCCGAAAGACTTCCTCGAGGTGCCTCAGGTGTGAATCAAAATCTGGGGAGTAGACAATCACATCATCCAGGTAAACTAATACTGACTCCATTAACTGACCTCCCAAGCACCGCTGCATCAGCCGCTGGAAGGTGGCCGGAGCGTTACAGAGCCCGAAAGGCATCCGGTCCCATTCAAATAGTCCAAACGGGGTTGTAAAGGCAGTCTTCTCCCGGTCTGCTTCGGCCACCTGCACCTGCCAGTAGCCACTGGCCAAATCTAGGGTAGAGTACCATGCCGACTGCGTGAGGCTGGCAAGCGAATCTTCGATCCGTGGCAAAGGGAAAGCGTCTTTCTTAGTCACGAGGTTCAGCTTACGGTAGTCCACGCAGAATCTCCAAGCCCCCGTCTTCTTTTGCACCAGCACTATGGGGGCCGCCCACGGGCTGCTGCTTTCCCTAACAACTCCTTGCTTCAGCATGCCTTGCAGGAGTGTACGTACCTCGGTATACAAAGTGGGCGGAATTGGGCGATACCTCTCCCGGCTGGGCCCTGCATCCCCGGTAGGTATATGATGTTGTACCACCTGGGTGCATCCGTAGTCTTCATCGTGGGTGGCGAACACATGCTGCCATCTCCGAAGGAGGGCCTGTAACTTCTGTGTCTGTGCCTGCTCTAAATCCTCCCCTTGTAACGACTCACCCGCCAGGTGGCTCGGCACACTCCTCTCCATACCACCCCATGGGGTGTCTACTTGTGTCAGGGCCACCTCGATGACAGTGGGGCACACCTGACGAAAACTAATATCCCTCTCTTCCCTTACTTGGTGGGATGTAACCGTTGTCAGACGGGCTAATCGTTGGTGCCGATGTAGTTGCACCGCGTATGGATGTACATTCCGTATCCTCACGGGGACTCTCCCCCGCCGGACCGTCGATAGTCCTCGTGCCACTTCCACTTGTGGACAATCCACATGGGGCTCCACCAGCACCCACTCTTCTGGGCCCGCTCTTCGGGGCGGTACTCGCGCCCACACAACAGCCTCACTTTTTGCGGGGACAGACAAAGCAAAACGACACATCACTCTTCCTACCTCTTCCTGTTCCCTGCGGACTTGGCTCATTTGCACCCTTCGACAGTCAGCTACCACACACTCCCACTTGGGCCTCTCTGCAGGTGGTATCTTCGATACGGGCCTAGCCCGAAATAGCTCTTCCCAGCAATCAGCGAGGACATTCATGCCCAACAGGGCTCGATGTGCACCCAGACAATGGTCTTGCACGATAATCACACCTTTCTGGGGGACCATCACTCCGTGAACCTCTAGGTCCGTCAATCGGTAGCCAATATATGGGATGTCGAGGCCGTTTGCGCCCTTCAGAGTAAGCCAGGGGGCCTCCGCCCCTGGTGCCCCTTGTTTCCCAAACACTTCTTCGGATAAACTCTCAGCAAACAACGTCACTTGGGAGCCTGTGTCTACCAGGCATTGAATCTCCTTGCCGCACACTCTCACCTTCGCCACGGGGCTACGCCCAATCATCTGGCTCCTAGAGCCATATCCTCTTCCAGGGTCTTCTCGAGGGGTCCCGGCCACACGACCCACAGTGGCCGGCCGACCTAAAAACCCCCTTCTGACGCCCTGCGGGGCCCACACTGGCGGCTATAGTGACCTGGTTTGCCACAGCGGTTGCAGATGGGTCGCCCTTGCTCGTCCCATTCGAAACGGGGCCGGTTAAAGTGGTTCGGGCGCCTGAACGGCTCTCGGCCTCCCTCTGAGTACACTCGGTCTCGGGGCGCCGGCCGTGGTTCCTCCCGCGCCCGTCCTTGGCGCAATTCTCCTACGAGGGCTTTAGACAGTTCAGACATCTGATCGCGGACATCTTTCAAAAGTTCAGCCTTCAGTGCTTGCTTCCAGTCAGGGCCTCCGGGTTGTGCTGGTGCTACTTCACTGACAACCGCACACACTGGGGAACCACTCACCTCAGTCTCATCACCCTCCAGGGCCAGTGCCTCTTTCTTCAGATCTTCGAACGTAAGACCCGGGTCCCTTCGAAACTGGATACGTAGGCTCTGTCTCACCGGACCCTCCTTCAACCCCAGAAGAAACTGGTCCCGCAATAGAGTCTCTCCATCTCCCAACCCGTGGTCCCGACGGGTCTGTAGTCGGGCGAATTGCTCTCGCAACCTCAGGGCGAAAGCTCTAATCGGTTGGCGGGGGCCCTGCTTACAATTGAAGAACTGGGAGCGAAGGACAGCTACGGGGGTGTGGTCACCATACTGTTCAGTGAGGAACTGGAACACGGTTTGGGCGTTGGCTCTAACGGCTTCGGGGGCGGCATGCACCTCTCGCCGCGCTTCTCCATCCAGGGAGTTTAACACAAATTGAAGCCGCTGGGCTGCACTAAGGCCCTGTAGGTCGGCCAAGTACTCTAGTTGAGCCTTCCATTCAGACAATCGTACCTCGGATTCTGTCCCCCCATATTTTTGAATCCAGGGGCTCCCCATAAAAACGGGCATGGCACGGGGTTGGGCTGAAAGCCCCGCGTTGTCGGTCATTGGACGACCTTGGTTACTCAACTCGAGGTGGAAACCCTGCCGACTACGCCAAATCTGTCACACCCAGGGGCTGGCTATGCTTTAACTAAGCCACACCCCTTCTCAACTTCCACCTCGAGGAGGTCCCCAAACCCGACCCAATGGCCAAGCAACACGAGAACAAGTAAGTGATAAAACAATCTTTATTTAAATATTTAAAAATAGCTTAGGGAATAGGGAAAGGGCAATTAAAACTAAACTCTGACTCGGCCCTCCAGATGGGCTATGGCCGGGAAGAGGTCAGGGAGCAAGGGGGCCACGGGGATCCGGGGCGTGGGGCTCGGGCCCCGGCCTGAGTCTTAGGTATTCGTAGCGCCCTCCTTCTTCCTCCTCTTCGCTGAATACAGCTCACGGTAAGTACTGGTTCACTCAGTTCGTTCTCGAGGTGCCCACTCTCTTTCTCTTCCTCCACAGGCAACAGCTCTTCGCTGATTACAGCTCACAGTAAGTACTGATTCACCCAGTTCGTTCCTTGGGTGCTCACGCTCTTTCTCTTTCTCCACAGGCAACGGCTGGGACACACAGGCACAGTTAGTTCAGCTTGGTTTTGCTCTCACCTCTTCGCTGATTACAGCTCACAGTAAGTACTGGTTCACACAGTTCGTCCCTTGGGTGCTCACTCGCTTTCTCTTTCTCCACAGGCAGCGGCTGGGACACACAGGCACAGTTAGTTCAGCTTGGTTTTGCTCTCACCTCTTCGCTGATTACAGCTCACAGTAAGTACTGGTTCACACAGTTCGTTCCTTGGGTGCTCACTCGCTTTCTCTTTCTCCACAGGCAGCGGCGTAAGTACAGGTTCCCTCAGTCTCTCCTCGTGTTACCCACTCTCTCTCCTTTTCTCTCCACAGGTATCAACTTGGGCACAATAGCACAGTTAGTTTGCTTTGAATGGCTCTCACCTCTGGGCTGGACACAGCGTACTGTAAGTACAGGGTTCGCTCTATTCCTCCTCGTGTTATTCACTCTCTCTCTCCTTTCCTCTCCACAGGTATCAACTTGGGCACAATAGCACAGTTAGTTTGCTTTGAATGGCTCTCACCTCTGGGCTGGACACAGCGTACTGTAAGTACAGGGTTCGCTCTATTCCTCCTCGTGTTATTCACTCTCTCTCCTTTTCTCTCCACAGGTATCAACTTGGGCACAATAGCACAGTTAGTTTGCTTTGAATGGCTCTCACCTCTGGGCTGGACACAGCGTACTGTAAGTACAGGGTTCGCTCTATTCCTCCTCGTGTTATTCCCTCTCTCTCCTTTTCTCTCCACAGATATCAACTTGGGCACAATAGCACCGTTAGTTTGCTTTGAATGGCTCTCACCTCTGGGCTGAACACAGCGCACTGTAAGTACAGGTTTCCTCTGTTTCTCCTTGTGTTACTCACTCTCTTTCCTTTCCTCTCCACAGGTATCAACTTAGACACAAAACACAGTTACTCTGCTTTGGATGGCTTTCACCTCTGGGCTGGACACAGCGTACCGTGCTATCTCCGGAGATCTGAAGCACGCTCACAACATATACTGTACTGAACTAGGCCAGGACCAGCAATCTCCTTGTCCTCCCACGCCGAAGTGCGTGAAGGCGGGGGTTTATCTGACAGGACACACGGCAATACACAGCAGCCCACAGCAATATACAACACCACGTCAAAATTATAGGTTTTCACAGCACGAAGACTCACCCACCACACTCAGTGTACGGAAAGGACACCCGTCTTCCTTCACTTCGCTTGGTTCGGATCTGGCGATGGAATATGCGGCCTAGCTAGTGATGTCGTCGTTGCGACTACTTCAATAAGTATTCCTTCGGCTCTCCCACCACACTATATTAGGGGTAGGGCCACCCTCCTCCTCCTGGAGAGATCTACACAACGCCAGGTCAATATACAGGGCACTTTCGACTGGCTCTTAGTACTCACATCAATGCCACTTCCAATCCCCTTTTTCACGTCGTCTCAGTTCGCCGTATAATCTGTTCACTTCTCAACCTTTAAGGTTCGCGATGTCTTCACAATCATACAATTCCAGCCTGAGGGAGAGAGAGAGTTAGACAGCTACCAGCAGCGTACCAAGACGGGCACAACCCAGTGCTTCACACACACCAAAGAGAGCTTCTCAGACTGTAAAATAACTTGGCCTTAAGTACTGCCTTGTCCAGCGTATCCTCCAATCACCAACCGCTGTCCCTAACTAGGCACAGGTGCATCGAATTCCCTGATTTTCCTTCTTACGGCGCTACCGGAAGTTCCGGTGTTCTGTTTTTCCGGTCCGGGCGGAAACACTTCCGGGCGGAACCAAACTTCCCGAATTTTGGTTCCGCCCCTAAAGATCGTCACCTTGTGACACAAACATATGTGTGTGGTTGTGTGGGCCGCGAGCTGAAAAAGGTTGGGAACCACTGCTCTAGAGCAATGCATACATAGAAAATGACTTGGGCTCCATGTATTGTCACCAAATTCAGATACATTCTTTATCCCGCCCAGATTAAGAAGGGATGATTATGAATCACGGATGTGGGAATTTTCCTTGTCTCAAAAGTTTGTCTGAAAATTGAAATGCAAATTGTCTATCTTCTCATTCTCAAGTCTCTGTGTGGAGAGACCTACTCCAAGTTTTTCTCCAAATCATAATCAGGTTCTGTTATGGGTTTACCCTCCGCTAAACATTATTGCTTTCTCTCATCTCCACCTGACCACAGAA
Source organism: Carassius carassius (assembly GCF_963082965.1). Classification (NCBI taxonomy): domain Eukaryota; kingdom Metazoa; phylum Chordata; class Actinopteri; order Cypriniformes; family Cyprinidae; genus Carassius; species Carassius carassius. The sequence continues at coordinate 6,179,491 of NC_081801.1, forward strand.
GGTCAATGGTGTGCGAATAAGTGCGATTAACATGTAGCTTGCAAATGAGTCTGCTTTTGGACTGGAGAACAAAACTGAAGAGAGTATCAACTGACTCATACCCATTTGATGAGGGGCGTTAGCAATACGAGAAAATTTGTTATAAAATATCTTGACCTATGCAAATGGACTCCTGCAGGGAGAATGAGGACAGGCTCTGTGGGGGTCAAGACATAATGGAGAACCTCTGATGCAAAATCATGATTGCAAGATTTAGTATGTGTAAAGTTACTAGAAGCAGTTTCTGAAGTTCTCAAGGCATGGCCAGGCATGATTGATTCATTAATTAAAATACAATTTCTATCCCAAATTAACATCGAGAGAGAACTTCATTGGCTTTTGGTAGGATGCTTTCTCCAAATGCAGTAACATCAAAACACTGCAGGACGTTTAAGCATCTTGACTAGCCAGTGTTGTAAGTTTGGGACAAGACCATCTGTTTCTCCAACCAATAGAAGATGGAAAATCTGCTTAACAACTGATGAAAACAAATTCACAAACTGGCAATGCCAGTGCTATGTGAATTACACACTTCACTTTTAATGTTTAGCCAGAAATAAGTCCCTTAAAAGAAGCTAAAATGTCATTGCATAATGGTGCATTCAAGTCTTCCTGTAAAGTTCATATTAATAAGCTCAACATCAGATGCGCTCACATCACTCTGATCAGAGAAAGAATGCAATGTAACTGTTCTATTATCATCTTATAAATACGTAGTAGCACTTTACATGGCCGCTTAATCTAATGTTAACCTAGAAAATGTGTGTGAATGCTGATACATGGAGGCACTGGTGCAGTCACCTGCACTTAAAATACTCATTATTATCATTATTGTCATACTATAAGAGTAAGTGATAAGAGAAATACATCTTTCGCATCTGTAAAGCCTCTACGTTTATTTGTGTGTGCTCACTATAATAAGAAAACATTGTGCTTTTGTAAAATAATGAAAGCCAACAGGATGTGCTTTCTGCCAACTCGGCCTCTGTGAACTTGAGCGCGAAACTCAAACTTTTTACATGCGCACTCTTCAAAAACGGCACTTATTGAGGACATGCTAAAATTTCTTGATTAAAATATATATTCTTAAATAGAATGGAAAATAGATTGTACTGCATGTTAGGTTGCTTAGTTTGCCCAATAGCATAATTTATTTAAGTTCATATGTCTTACTAACAAGAAACTATGCATCTAACCACAGGTCAAGAGCTGTAGTTCCTAACACGTAAGTTTGCAACACTGTTGTACAGGCACTGCGAATGTTCCTTTGAATTATGGTTTCAAGAAACAATGAATCATTGAACTATGTTGGTAACGACGGCACTTGCGACCATAGTTGGCTAACAAAGCTTTTGGAAAACACACTACTCCAGGTTGTTTCAGCAGGTAGAATTGGGACAGATCTGCAAGAAAAACTCTAGTGTACATTGGACACCCAACCGGAGAACTGGAGTGAAAACATTGTGTTTTATTTTGATGCATTTGTCTTTTCCCTCCAGCATTCCCTCACATGAGAGCCTGTGGAAATATTGGCTTTTCTTCATGGAGCAGGATGTGCTCCGGCATGGACCCCCTACATATTCATGATATCTGTGTGTGTGAGAGAGAGAGTGAGATAGAGAGTTCCCATCCTGTAGAGAGCCTCCACTTCAGTTATCAATAGTGGAGAAAAAAAGAAACAAAAAGAGGCAGAAAGATAGATAGGAACGGTGTGAAACAAGGAGAGAGGGAAAGAGAAGAAGCGAAAATCAGTGAGTGAGAGCAGCAATCCAATTCATCACCGAGCCCTCAACATGACTGCCGGGCCGTGAGATTGGGAATAAAGATGCTCGCCAGTCTGCATCCAACACAGACGGCAGCGCTTCAAAAGCATTCAACTTCATACTCTTACATACACACGACTGCAAACATTCCCCACCAGGAAAAAAGACATTCAAACAAACACAGAAACTGGAAAAACAGAGATTTCGACAAACACAGAAGTGTGTAGCCCCCTTCTGCAAATGAATGCACGGATATCTTTGTGATTTGACATTGCTTTGTCTCTTTCAATAAAATGGCCAAAAGCCCCCTTTTACTAATTAGATTTCTTGAAATAATTATAGTGGGTAATGAAAATGACCCAGAGGACCTTGGTCATATGAGATAGAGGTGATGCTTTGATTGCATTCATCCAGACCATTAATTGCAGTCAGATTTGCTGATGCTTCTGAGCGTGATTTCATTCTGAAAAATATTTTCACCTAAATTCTGTAAGATCAGAGAAGGCGATTGCGAGAATTTTCTCTCTCCATCGCTCTGTGTCTGATTCTGTCTGATTTGCATGCTAGTTGGAGATTGTGAACATGGATCAATCCCATGTCTGCTTATTTAACCAAATCAATAGGTGTGTGTGGACCAGGTGTGGGGTTAGAATGCCGCTGGAAGTGCCAGACTGATGCTCTCTTCATGCCAAAACAAGGCGATTAGATATTTAACTGCTCACGTGCCAAAGCTACTGAGGATATGTTCTAGCTTTTCTACTTCCACAAAAACCTCACCACTGAACCTTCATCATATCCAAGGTCAGAGACATACAAAATGGGGTTAAACTATGGGACTTTTGCTTTCTGAATATGTCTAGCCCTTATTTCTTTCATAAAACTCACTACCACAGTGCTAGGGTATTGTTATGTAGCTGCTAAAGTGTTTTAGCGCAATGCCAACCAGTTACTAGGTTTAGAAAAGCCCATCAACAAGTTTCTATTATTCCATTCTCTAGATAACACTCAAGTCCCTCTTTAATTCAAATCTAATGGATTTTGTCACCAATTTTATACACAATGTGACAAATCTGATCTCTAGTTACCAAAAGCATACCTCTCCTCAACATGTTTTAATGTATCATTTATCTTTGTATGCTGAAAAACGTCCTGAAACCACTCTATGTTAATTTGATGGTCTTACTTGGTCTCCCATGCTGGTCAACTCTATGATATTCTATTTTATTCTCAATATATCACTCAAGTCCCTCTTTAATTAAAATCTAAGAGATTTTGTCACCAATTTTATCCACAGTTAAACAAATCTGAAAGCTAATTTACAATATTACCGCTCTCCTCAACCAGCCACAAGTTTTAAGGTATCAGTTATGTCTGTTCAAGCTAAAAAAATATTTTTCAACCAGACTACGATTTAATGGTCCTGTTTGGTCTCCGAAACTGGTGAAATGTCTGATTTTAGAGTAGTTTTGGCATTTTTTAGCTCGACTAGAATGGAAGACTGAAGACCAGCTTGACCACTTGGTTAGTGCTGACTCTGCTTTAGAAAAAAAAGGCTAAACTGGTTTCCTGGCCTTAGCTGGATTAAGCAGGTTTTTTCAACACTTAACAACGGGTTTAATTTGGGATTTGTTATCAATTTATCTTGAAGGCCAAATCATCATTTTAAAACTAGATACAAGATTTGATAGTCAAATAAAAAAAAATAAAAAATAAAAAACGCAATATAGTTCCCATATTTGTTGTTAAACAAGCATTATAAAATACTAAGTAATGAAATGTACTATATTTATTTTAATATCAATCTAAACTCTCCTGTCTCTTTCTCTTTCACACATACACACTCACTCACTTGTGATGCCCTTGCAGAGGTCAGTGGTAAGAGAGGTACTCCTCAGGAAAGGGCCAGCAGGTTGGGTTTTAGTGGTCTGATCTGTGCTTATTTAGAGGCTGTGAATAATGCATGAGACGTCGGTGTGCATGGCTCTGCAGGGATAAAGTGGCTCTCAGCCCGATATCCCAGCATTCCCAGGCCCTCCCAGTCTGCACCACAGGTGAGCTTCAGCCGGCGCTCCGGAGGTAACTTTCATGCTCTGCTGGGCAAACATTTTCCAGGTCACATTTTCAATTACTCTGAGAGCCATGCTGACTCACATCCCTCAGGCTCTCTATCTCACACACACACACACACATGGCCGACGCCCAATCTAAACAAGCTTTGCTTGAAGAGGAAATGAGGAGCACGAGAGGACAGGGATGCGGTGCTCTCGTCGTGTGACACCTCTGAGAAACAACAGGATTGTTCCGGGTGTCTGCCAGCTTTCAGTCAGTGCCAAACCTGCGGAGGGGGAAAAGCAATCGTGTCAGTGAAATCTGTCAAAAACATCAGGCTTGATGGACGAAATGAATGGAAGACTCCACTAAAAGACTCCACAACCTTTTCAAGGACCTGGACTTTTCAGCAAGTCTTGAATTTAAAGGCATATTTCACATGAAAAAAAAATAAAAATTAATTTACTCAACCTCAAGTCGTTCCAAATGTATTTTACCTACAACTTAAAAATATATATAGCAGAATGAAAAGAAAAGTGAGGTAACTTGAATTTCACAGGATGTTATAGTATAGTATGGAGTTTATTTTTATTATTATTATTATTATTAATAATTAATTAATTAATTTATTTATTTATTTAAAGGGTTAGTTCACCAAAATATTAAAATTATGTAATTAATGACTCACCCTCATGTCGTTCCAAACCCATAAGACCTCTGTTCATCTTCAGAACACAGTACAAGATATTTTAGATTTAGTCCGAGAGCTTTCTGTCCCTCCATTGAAAATGTATGTACGGTATACTGTCAATGTCCAGAAAGGTAATAAAACGGTAAAAAGGTAATATAGTTTGGAACGATATGAGGGTGAGTCATTAATGACATTATTTTAATATTTGGTTGAACTAACCCTTTAAGTCTCATATGCTCATCAAGGCTGTATATTCTGTATTTGATCAAAAATCATTCTAATAAGCTGATTATTTTCTATGTTGAAAATGATTCTTTGATGAAGGCAAAGGTCAAAAGAACAGCATTTATTTGAAATACAAATCTTTGTAACATTCTGATGTCTTTACGGTCAATATTGTTCAATCGTATGCATTCAAGCTGCATAATAGTATTTATTTCTTTAAAATAAATAAATAAAAACAATCAAATCTTACTGTCTCCAAACTTTTGAAAGGTATGTGGAAGAAAGCAGCTTTCTCATATTGTGTTTTACGGTAGAAAGTAAGTCATAAAGGTTTGCTTAGACATGAAGGTGAGTAAAAGATGACAGAAATTCATTTTGGGCTGAACTATTCCTTTAAATGTAAGACTGTCGGTTCTCCAGGTTTGCCTTTGTCTCTCTTTTCCTGTTTCTGGGTGAACATGGCATGTGCTCCTGCTCTCTCCTTCAGTCTGTTCTTTCTGACAGGGTGGTGTCACAGACGAGGATGTTGAATGTCAGCACACGGACAGACTTACACTCTTCAGCCTGAACACAGTCTTTCATTAAAGCTAGCATCTCTACTTTGCCACCACATCATTTTCACACCCACTTCATCACCGGTTTTCACACTCGTTCCTACTGACTTCCTCTTTTTCCTTCTAGGACTAAATAATTGCACCACATTTGTGTGCAGTTTTTCAGCACAGAAATCTGTATGTTATTCAGTAAGCCCCCATAATCCATTTATTTAAAGCCATTGTTCACCCAGAAATAAAAATTATGTCTTCATTACTCACCCTTATATTGTTCCAACCCAGTATGACAGTATGCTTCCATGAGAAACATAAAATAAAACATTTGTAAAATGTTTAAATTTTAAAAACTGATGATTTGGAGCCCAAAAAAGTTCTTTGCATGGACAAAAACAGCTGAAACCTTTTTCTAAATATCGTATTTTGTGTTTTGCAGAAAGTCATACATCAAATCAAATTAAGGTGAGGAAATTTACATTTTTAATTTTGCTTTTCCTTCTTAATCCTCTTAAATATTAATTTAAGTTTTGCACCAGGGTTATAACTAAAACCATTTAAATAATAAAACAATTGTTAACTGAAATAAAAGAACATATATATATATACAATATATATATATATATATATATATATATATATATATATATATATATATATATATATATATATACATATATATATTCAGCCAGTTGTCAAGGCATAATTTCTTATTATCTTTAAGTTTAACTTGAAGTAATAAAATGAAATGAAAAAATAACTATATAGACATGTTTAATAATAATAATAATAATAATAATAATAACTATACAACAAAATTAAATAAAAATAATAAAATAAAAACATTGTTTTGCACCAATGGTCTTTATTTTTTACCTTGCAAAAGTGTAATTTATCACAAATCATCATCTTCTATCCACCTGACTCCTCCTCCTTGAAAGTTTGTGCTTGGCCTTGTCTTTATGGGATGTAGCTCATGTCGTGCGAGAGGGGAGAGAGAGAGAAACAGCACCACATTTCACCGATGAGCCTAATGCTGCTTGTGCAGCTAATAGTCCAGAAAAGGCGGCATCGCATGCCCGAGCTGGCACTTTAAATTTTTCATTCTGTGCAGCTGCACGGGTGCAGGCGAAAGCAGCGGCGCTCAGCTGATACACTGTTGCTCATAATCTCTTGCTGTCCACGGGAGCAGAGACGAGAACTGGATTTGAGCAGCCACGGTGACTCCCAGCAGGATGGCGGACTGAAGGCTGGAGCGCAGGAGGAGGAAGTGTGAACTCAATAACTCAATTTGTGAGAGGATGGGAAGGCCAGTTTAGAACAGAGACTGGAAATGAAAGCTTGTGTCTGCAGGGTGTAGCCTACCTGAGGGAAATGGATTGTGGGTAAGCAGGCGAGTCAAAATTAAGGTAGACCAGGGGAATCTGAGGTTATGAAGGTTAAATGAAGGGGTCAGTCTTGGCCGGTTTGCATGACCCCATTAGTCCCTGCTGGTAGATGCCAAAAAAACACCTTCCTCCACTCAAATGTTTTTAATTTTCATTATATTACAGGCTTAACATGTTTCTGAATACATATCCATTTATCCAGCACTCTGATGACATCATTTTAATGTGATTTCAGAATGTTTAGTCACGACAAAATTATAAATTAAATTAAATTAAATTAAAATAAAAAAAAATTACCCATGAGGATAGACGGCAGATTTCAAATGCTCATATGCTTCCAGGGGGTCCTGCCACTGAGGTAAATGGGAATGCTAATGGTTTCCAAGTTGCAGGGTTTGACATATCTTGCCAAGTCTTTGAAAGACCATACTGGTTGGCAGTGGGCAAAAAAAGAAGGTCAAGAATGGCCAGTAATACAAGTCATGAATAAAAAGGAAAAATGCTGTAGTGTTTCAATGTTCAGTGTTTCAATGTTACCAATCCCACCAACCTCAACTACACCCACCCCCTCCTGTTCCTTTCTACAATGTAGAAAACAGCAGAAGTGTGATGTGTGCTTCTCCTGTTTTTCCTCACTTCCTGCGCTCAGTATTTCTGTTTATCACTCCTGTTCAGACACAGTAAACAACACCATAAAGCAAAAAAAAAAAAAAAAAAAAAAAAGCTTTCTTGCGATCCAGCTCTTGCCTCCGCTGCCTGTACACTTGTGGGTAACTTTCTTCTCAGACTTACAAAACTTAACAAGAATTGAATGGATTCAAGTTTGATGACCATCTACCACCCACCCACGCAAACACTCCTGTATATACACACGGGCACACTTATGGGCCTGATAGCAGCTCTAGGAACTAGGGGGACAGGTGTCTGGGCTTCTGGGAGCCAGACACACACAGGTGTTAACCACATCAACTCTGGGGACCCACCGGTGGGTCCAATATTGCATATGCCTAATTCTCAAAAAATCTAAATAACAGCTGAAGTGGTTAATTAGACAGACAAAAGTGTGTGCAGAGGGTGCTGGGTCTGATGCAGCAACCTCAGGTCCGCCGTTGCCAAGATATAACAAAATGTCAGCGCCTGCCAGAAGTTTCCATCTTTCGATCAGTCACAGGCAGTCTGAGGACCTGCAGACAAGACAAAAAGTTGATTGAGTGAATGTTAATAAGCTATCAGGTGCTGTTCTACTCTATTTTAAGCAAGTCAATCAATTTGATGGCTATCTTGGTGCTGCCCCAGGGTAGCTACTTTCTACTAAAGACAGAAATATCCAAAGCTGTCAAGTATATTTTAAATAACATGTAACTTTGTTTAATAACATGTAGCAAAAATCAAGCTAAAATGCTGTATTTTTCAGGCTGGTCTAGATAATGCACTTGCACATTCTAGAATAAACAGCAGTTGATGCCTTTTCCAATAAAAGCCATTTTGCATGACCTGTGTCAGAGTTGCCCAATATATTAAACTCTATAGCGTGAAGCAGCTGCTAAATAGATATATTGTGGACAAGCATTGTAACCTACCTGGTCTCTTGGCATAAACATACCTGGGGGCACTTTTTAGCAAGATTCAAAATACAGTATGTACCAATAAGTACATATCACTGCAGTTTCCAAAAGAATTGAACACTAGAGGCAGTACAACTCTGACACCTTTTATTCATCTTCACACTAATTTACAGAGTTTTGATTAATAAAGCGTAATTTTCGCACAATTACTTGAAGAATATCATGTTATGATATATTAATGTGCTGGGAGATTTGAAAACTGATGCTTTTGAATGTTCTTATCGCACATATACAGCTTCATATCTATGGGTTTTCATAGACGGTAGGGAAGTACTTGAGAGTAGAGGAGCTCCGGTTTGAATCCCATATAACCACGGTTTGACAAAACAGTTCAAATCTGCATATAAAGAAATTGAAATGGCTCGGTTGCATCAAAAAAAATTTTTTTTATCAGTTTTGCATTTGTTAACAATATCGGGTAGGTTTAGGGTTTGGTCTGGTATAGGGCATGTTTCCAACACAATAGAGCATTAAATTTTAGCGACAATCCCTGGATATTTAAATTCTGAACCGCCACAATACATACCTGAAGCAACATAATAAAAACACAGCAATATGTACCTATATCAATGTAATAAAAATGAGCCAGGGTTCACGTATTGAACCTGTGTTTTAGAGCCACTCAGTGGACATTTCTCTTTGAAACAGAGGTGAAACGTGCAGTAAGGTACGTAAAAACGGTGTTGCACAAAAAGTACACAGAGGTACGTATTTCTATGAGACCAGCTTCATTGTAACAATTTCTAACTTTGACCCTTCCTGTGGAAAAAGCCCAATGAAACCGCCCTGTGCTCCCAGCCTAGCTAAACCAGTGTTTAGCTGACGGCCAGATGCTCTTCTAGCCTGAACAGCTCAAAAGTGTACAACATCTCTCTAAAACCAGCCAATAGACTAGCCAGCAAACTAGCTTAGACTGGTTTAAGATGTTTTTAGCATCAGGGCTGTTTAAAACTGACCTTTCAAAGCAAGGCCAACAATTACTAGATAATTTTCTGGATATATGCACCCTTGCTGCTAAATAAAAATCTTTAACCAAAGGTGTAAACCAACCTAACATGTTTTGCTAGTGTTAGCCATTTAAACTGGTTAACTGTAGTTGAGACCAACCTACTGTAGCTAGATGAACCAGGCTGGAAGACTAATTAGCCATTTTTGGCTTCTTTATGATTTCTCTCTCTCTCTCTCTCTCTCTCTCTCTCTGTATGATTGATCCAGCTTGCAACTAGGCTTGGGATTTTCACACATGACTTTAGCTCACTACTGATGTCTTTTTTACAAAGCAACAAGAAACAAGATAGAAACTAGGAGAAGGGGTTAGGTTAAACCTGAAAATGCCTAAAACAAGAAGGGAACTTGCTGTCATGGTGTCTCAGTTCTTATTTACGTAACTAATTTTCTTTTATTTTCTTTCTTTTAGCATGCTGAGACAATAAAGTTTAACATTAACCCACATTCAGAATTACCTTTTTTTCTTTCTGTGATGTATCTAAGCCATTGCTAGGACTTTATGTTCATAGCTCAAATACTTTCTGTTTTTTTTGCTACTTAGCAACAAAGTAAAATTGCCCTTCCATGAAGCTACTGTACATGTATCTCTAACATTTTTTTTTTTTTGGAGGTCAAAACAGCTATCTCGATTTTAATTTATGAACTGAACTGGCCAAGTTGAAATCTGAAATAGAATGTCAGGAATTCATTGTCACACTGAGCCTTACGAGTTATCCCTTTCCTTTTTCAACAGGTTGCATTTTTCAGCAAAATGTAAATACTATCTGTAACCTTGTACTCAATTTTATTTCTAACTATAACGGTAACAAGAAGTCTCCTCGTGAATTCATTCGCACGCAGATAATACAGACCCCCTAAATGCCATTAATAGTAAATAATTGTGGTGAAAGTTACAGCAGCAGCTGCAGTGATCAGTTCCTCTGGTAGAGCGACTCAAGAGAGGAAATTCACCAGAGAGTAATTGGAGCATGAATTCACTCATTTACTTGGACTTAATGAAGCAGGGCCATGTACAGCAACACAGCGCCGGGCCTCTGATAATAAATAATGACCTGTCAATTATTCACAAGACTTTCAGTGGGATCTGCGGTGCATTACCAAGACTCTGTGTCCTGCAGAGATACATGCCAATCTCTCACTTACATGTAGACATGGGTGCACACACTTTTGCATTGTCTCTCATTTGTTATCAGCCCATCTTGCTCGTTTCCCGCTAACTCAACCTCAGATACACAAACTAAAAATAGTTCCCCTTACTGTGACAATGCCACATCCGAAAAATCCATATCCTCTCTTACATCCAGCTCAATGTGTACAGATGGAGCTGTGCTTCCTAATTGAAGGTGTTAAGTGGACAGATTCTTGCCCGAGGACACGTTTAATTAGACACTGGATGCCAGGGGAGACATGGAGGCAGACAGAGACAGTAAAACGCAGATGCAGAGGGACACTTAAATGACGCTCACGTCTCACTCCGTGACCAGACACAGGCTGTTCACTCTCATGTACGCAATTATCTCTGCACTCTGTTGACGGGACTCTCATTCCACATCCCAGCCCTCCATGACTGAGCACCAAATCCAGTTCTTAACCCTTTTGTGCTCCAAGGAGGCCTATAATAGCTATAGTTAGCTGTCCGTTAGTATTCCTATTAATCTCAATGGCAATTGCTAGCCTAGTGCAGGACCCTCCTGGAAATACATGATTTGGAATCTGCCATCTTTGCTAATGGGACTGTATTATCTTTCATTGCTATTGCACAATATATATGGGTTATATTCAATGGCCATAGAGTCACTATTATTAGAGTTAATAAAAACTCAAATGAAACCTTAATTAAAACAATTTCTTTTACTGAAATGAAAAGTAATATTAAATAATAAAAAAAACTTAATTCCAAAACTATCAGGGTGGTAAAAGAGGAGGATTCAGTTGCAGGGAGGGGAATATAAAGGGTAACTAATGATCTAAAACAGGTGTACACCCTAACAAGATAATCAGGTAACAAAAGGGGAGGGGTAACAATAGACAACAGAGCACATGGTAAACATAAATTCCAATTGACAACCATGTACTCCAGACAAACAAAGGCAAAACAAAAACAAACCCAGATCAGACCAGCACCTTGACAAAAACAAATTGTTTTTCCAGAATCCAGAATGTCTCGAGCAGGCCCCCATGAGCGCTCCTCTGGGCCGTAACCCTCCCAGTCGACCAAATACTGTACTTTTCCTCGGACCTGACGAGAATCCACCAACCTACGCACAGTGTAAGCTGGTTGTCCATCGACAATACGGGCAGCTGGGGCAGTCTTAAGAGCTGGGGACAGAGAAGAACAAACAACAGGCTTTAGCCGAGAGACATGAAACGTTGGGTGAATCCTCATGGACCTGGGCAGCTGTAGGCGGTAAGCTATTGGATTTATCTTCCTGAGGATCTTAAAAGGACCAATATAACGTGGCGCCGGTTCGCCTGCCTCCGCTGTTGTTGAGTGGCCTTCAGTAAAGCTGCCCTGGCCTTCTTCCAAGCCTGTTGACAACGGCGAACTAGTTGAGCAGCAGCAGGGACACATACCTCTGGCTCCTGTCCAGGGAACAAAATGGGAGGGAAACCGTACTGGCACTCAAAAGGGGACATGCCTAAGGAAGAATGGTAGAGAGTATTATGTGCAAACTCTGCCCAGATTAATCGAGAGCTCCAAGTGGTCTGATTGTCTGCTGCCAAACATCTCAAAGTCTTCTCTATCTCCTGATTCACCCTCTCTGTCTGCCCATTAGACTGGGGGTGAAAACCAGATGACAGACTGATGTCAGATCCAATGAGACGGCCAAAAGCCTTCCAGAACCGGGAGGTGAACTGGGAACCTCTATCGGAGACAATATCCTGGGGGAAGCCATGAATCCTGAACACATGCTGCATTAGGAGCTCTGCTGTCTGGCTAGCTGTGGGAAGTTTGGGTAATGGCAGGAGGTGACAGGCTTTAGAAAATCTATCCACCACCACAAGAATGACAGTATTACCTTGGGATTCAGGCAGACCTGTGACATAGTCCAGAGATATGTGCGAGCAAGGATGTTTAGGGATAGGTAGAGGATGCAGTAGTCCTTGAGGGCGAGTTCTGAGCTCCTTGTTCTGGGCACACACCGTGCAAGCGGCGACAAAATCATGGACGTCCCTTTGCAACTTTGGCCACCAAAATCTCCTCTGGATGAGCTTGCAAGTTCTAGAGGACCCAGGATGACCAGAGGGGAGGGATGCATGTGCCCACTGCAACACATCCGAACGTAGGCGGTTAGGGACAAAAAGACGTCCTGGTGGAACATTACCTGGATCTGACTGATGCCGTTGGGCCTTCTTAATTGCAGCCTCAATGCCCCACTGGATAGCTGCTATTATCTTGGTGGTGGGAAGGATGGGTTCTGTTCTGGCCTACTCTTCTGGGGAGTCAAACTGCCTCGAAAGTGCATCTGGTTTTGAATTCTTGGAACCTGGGCGGTAAGAAAGAACAAAGTCAAACCGGTTAAAAAACAGTACCCAGTGTGCTTGGCGGGAATTCCGTCTCTTGGCCTCCCGAATGTAGGTTAGGTTCCTGTGGTCTGTCCAGATGAGGAATGGGTGCTTGGCCCCTTCCAACCAATGCCTCCACTCCTCCAATGCCACCTTTACTGCCAACAGCTCTCGGTTTCCAATATCATAATTCTTCTCTGCTGCAGTTAGTCGTCGAGACAGATAGGCGCATGGGTGAAGCCTGTTGTCGACCCTGGCTCTCTGGGACAAGACTGCCCCTACCCCTACATCAGAAGCGTCAACCTCCACCACAAAGGGCAACTCTGGGTCTGGAAGGGTTAAGATAGGGGCAGATGTAAAGAGTCTCTTCAGCTTGTTAAAAGCTTGATTGGCCTTTTCAGTCCACATGAATGATCGGGCAGACTTCTTGGTGAGTGCGGAGAGAGGTTCTGCCACAGAGCTGAAGTTTCTAATAAATCTTCTATAAAAGTTTGCAAACCCAAGAAAACGTTGTACCTGCTTCACGGAATTAGGTTGAGGCCATTCCTGCACTGCTCGCACCTTGCCAGGATCCATCTGGATGTTGTCCTTGGAAATGATGAAGCCAAGAAATGGGGTTGAAGACACATGAAATTCACTCTTTTCCAACTTGACGAAGAGGCTGTGTTTAAGTAACTGGGACAGGACCTGTCGAACATGTTGAATGTGTTCTTGATAGTTGCGTGAGAAAATAAGGATATCGTCAAGGTAGACAAAAACGAACTTGTTCAGCATCTCCTGCAAGACATCATTAATCAGCGCCTGGAAGACAGCTGGGGCATTGACCAGGCCAAAGGGCATTACCCTGTACTCATAGTGGCCCGTCGGGGTGTTGAAAGCAGTCTTCCACTCATCCCCTTCTCGAATCCTGACCAGATGGTAGGCATTTCGGAGATCTAATTTAGTGAATATGGTGGCACCTTGCAGGATCTCAAATGCAGAGGTCATCAGGGGCAGGGGGTAGCGATTCTTAATGGTGATGCGGTTGAGACCCCTGTAGTCGATGCAAGGCCTGAGGTCACCATCCTTCTCAACAAATATATAAAACCTACAAATATATAAAATACAAAATATAAAATATAAAATACAAATATATAAAATACAAAAACCCCGCTCCAGCAGGTGAGGTTGAAGCACGAATAAAACCATTATCCAAGGCTTCCTTGAGGTACTTCTCCATGGCGGTCCTCTCAGGGGCAGAGAGAGAGTAAAGCCTACCCCGCGGTGGCCATGCTCCAGGAACCAATTCTATGGCACAGTCATATGGTCTGTGGGGGGGAAGGGAGGTGGCTCGGGACTTGCTGAAGACTTCCTTGAGGTCAGCATACTCTGGAGGAACACTGGACAGATCAGGGAGACACACAGGAGGCATAATACTCTGGGTCTTCGAAATGGGAAGCTGCAGTGCATCCGTGGCCTGGGGAACTTGAGGCGACTCAGGGTGAAATGCTGGGCACTTCGCGGTGGCAGATTTAAACTGAGATACAGGTAGCTCTTGAGTATCAGACCTGTCTGGATTGAGATTGGCAGGGCACCTGGATAGTGTCGACATTGGCTCTGGGTATACCTCCAGTTTCTCAGTAGAACGGCAAAAAGAAAGATCAGAAACACAGCAGTTAGTTCCCCAACCTTTAACTACGCCTCTAGACCAGTCAATATTTGGGTTGTGACAACTAAGGGGAGTTCTGGTAACTGGGTGAGAAAAAACTGTATTAGTTCCTTGTGACCCCCAACTTCAAACTGAATAAACGGAGTGCAGTGACTAACCTGTCCCGACCCCAGCGGTCTGCCGTCGAGAGCTGTGATGGTTAGAGGCTTCTGGAGGAGCATGGAAGGAATGCCCAAACGTCTGGCTACATCAAGGTCCAAAAAGTTCCCAGCAACCCCAGAGTCGATGAAAGCACCAAGCTGGTGATTCTGGTTATTGTGGAAGATGGTGGCTTGGATAGATATCTACTCTCGTTCCAGTTCCCCCTTTCCTGGACGAGAACTGGCTTTTCCCGACAATTCAGGACAGTTGGAGCGGAAATGGCCAGACTTTCCACAGTACAGACAGCGTCGCTCCCTCATCTGTCGATCCCTTTCTGTCTGGGTTAATCTGGTTCGACCCAGCTGCATGGGTTCCTCCAGATCCCTGGGTTTCCCGAGTGGTTCAAAAGTATTGGAAAATTCCTAAGGACGATACACACTGGTCTCCCGACGTCGTTTCTGTTGTCGTTCTCGGAGACGATGATCTATTCGGATAGCCACCTCAATTAAAGATTCCAAATCCGGAGAAGGGTCTCTAAACACCAACTCATCCTTAAGTTCCGGAGACAAGGCCTGGTGGAATGTGGCCCTTAAAGCTCGCTGGTCCCAGCCACTCTCTGAAGCTAGGGTACGAAACTCAATGGCAAACTCCGCCACGCTTCGAGTGCCTTGAGAGAGTCGAAGCAAACGGTAGTCCACATCACCTGTGCTGGCTGGATGGTGGAAGACTTTCTTCATTTCAGCAATGAAGCTGCCACTGTTTGCAGTTGGTCCCTGTTGGTCCCACAAAGACGAGGCCCAGTCTAAAGCCTTGCCAGTAAGAAGGGTAATGATGTAAGCAACTTTGCTACTCTCTGTGGGGAAGCTGCCAGGTTGTAACTGAAATACTAGGGTGCATTGGGTGACGAACCTACGACACTTCTCGGGACTGCCATCAAATCGTTCTGGTGCTGGTAATTTGGGTTCTGACAGGGCGGCTACCACTGCTTGAGAGGGATTACCATGTGACAGCTGAGGCTCTTGTGACGAAGAGGCTGGAGCCTGAAGATTTAATTGTTGAAGAATCTCGGTAAGGATCTGCTCATGTTGCTGAATGGCAGCAGCTTGCCCTGATATGGCAGACAGAATACGATCCACATTAGATGGTGGTGGACTCTCCTCCGCTGGATTCATGTCTTCTGGTTAAGTCTTGCTGTAACGGGGCTGTTCTAGGTGGAGATTGAACCCGGGTCTGTTGGGTCCAAAGTCACTGAGTTAATGGATTGAGATAACTCCCCACTAAATGAATCCAAGAGCAGGGATGATCAAATGGCCAGGAGTCGTGGGTCATCAACAAGACAAAGCTTTACTAATAAAAGGTGCAACAAAACAAGAGAAGCCGTGCTTCCAAAAAACAGTACAAAGAAAAATAGACACAAGGGTCCAAAGACTTAAACTTAAACTTTAACAGACTTAGCTTGCAACAGGTAACATAGGCTCAAGACTGAACAATAAGGCATGGCACAAACACAGTTAAATAGGGCAAGACACAGGTGTGATGCATCAGGCATAATGAGTGGTAGTGTTCAGCAGGAATCTGGTGAGGGTCGCCACCTGCCACCTGAGGAAAATAGCAGTCCAGTTAAGGATTCCTTACACTAGAAAAGGCAATCAATAAGTAGAACCTAAACTTGTGATAATTTAGTGAAAATTATGTTACAACAAACCTACAAATACTATATGTTACAAAGCTACAAATAAAAGAAAAGAAAAGAAAATCACTTAAAACTCAAAACTATAATAACTTAGAATGTGGTAAGATGATCTTACCTGCAAAACATGTAGTACAACATTGACCAGCAGGCACCAACAGGTTATGCAAACCAGCCAACCCTTGACCCTTTGCCAGGCACGCCTACATGGCTGACTTTATTAGAAGAGGCCAAGGGAGTTGGTGAGATACTCCTGCCAGGCTCATGTCTCCAGAGTCTGTGCTTTAATCAGAATGGGTTACGTTTGTCACAGTCTTCTCATCAGAGACGCGTTGCAGGGTGTCCTGATAGAACATAGAAGTTTTGTACTTTATCTTATTGTCTGACAGATTAAAACCATAGGGGGAATCAAAGACAAAAGAGAAATGGACAAAAGCAGGTTCTCCTGTGACAACCCACATGGAAAGAACCTATATGTGGATATATGCGCATATATGAAACCTATATGCAGTGTATATGCACATATATGCTGCATATATGCCATATATACTGCATATATGCGTATATATACTGCATATATGCTGCATATATGCGTATATATGCCACATATAGGCAAAATTGAGGTGCATATATGTGCATATACAGGAAATATAGGTCTCCTGTATTGCTTCTTCATATCCACATATAAGCCCTATACATACAAGATATGTCTTCTATATAGTTAATGGCAGGATCTGGTCATTTTGTAGCTCATATCTGATTTTTGACTGTCATACATGATGCCAAGCTCATATTTTCTATTATCAAGGCAAAAACTAAGAATTAACGAAAAAAATAATGCAAAAACTTATGTATGTGCGAACATGTGAAATTGGTATCACATGTAATTGGCATGTTATGGAATTTAACTATGGCAATATATTAACATGATATACAGAGCCGGACAGTAACGGATTATATTTACTTGAGTACAGTACTTAAGTACAATTTTGAGGGATCTTTACTCGAGTATCATTTTTGGGGAGTACTCATGACTTTACTCAACTACATTTGAGAGGCAAATATTGTACTCTTTACTCCGCTACATTTCTATCCATAACCGTTAGTACCCGTTACTTCTTCGGCACCCTTCCACACGGAGACGGAACCCCGATCTTTTTTTCCTTTGTCTCAAGAAATATCCACACGAAACCGATGTAGTATACATGCCAGACCAGCATGTATCCACTCTGGGACCCGATTTCAAAACACCGGTTTCACTCTTCCAAAACGCCAGATCCATGTGGACGAAAAAGCCTATCCGCAAAAAAATTTGTGCGCCGAAAAAAAAGAGGACAAAAAAAAACCTCAGACACCCTATCAAACGTCATTGGATAGTGCAGGAAGGAAGAGGAGAAGGAGGCGGCGGAGGAGGAGGATGATGAGGCGCGTCATGACAGACCTTCAAAGAATATTAAAGATAAAAAAAAAATTATTTATGTTGCCTAGCAGGTTTTTTTGTCTTATTTTTGTTCTTGTACTATATTTTTTGTTTTGTACTATTTGATTGATCTTGAGTAAATAAATAATGTGGATATATGCGCATTTTGGACATTGCACATTTCGCACATTTCTACATTTTGGACTTTTATTTATGTTGCCTAGCAGCTATGGATTTTAATTTTACTATTATAGGTGAACATATAGGTACATATATACATGCATATATGTACCTACATATGGTATATGTATGCACATATATATGTGTACATATATGTGTAAATATATGTGTGCATATATGTACATATATGTGTGCATATATGTTCATATATAATGTTCATATATATGTGTGCATATATGTACATATATGTACAAAAATATAGGAAACCGGTCAATTTTATATATGTCACATATATTAAAAACATATATCAAAACCTATATTGAAACATATATGTTTATATAGGTTCTTTCCATGTGGGAAGAGGTGCAAATTCAAGACTTGTGCTCCTGATGATAATCCTCCATCGCAGAGCTAATGTGTGAAATTCACTGCCGTGAAAGCTATTATTTTTCCCAAACGTTATCTACCTTTGAGCAACAACGGTGGTCTCAGCAAGTCTGTATTTTTCCTCCTTTTTTCCATGGGGCGATTGGAATCAAAGATTGGGAGACAACTCTTGTTAGCTCTGATCTGTCGGCCACTGCAATAAATTTTCACATTCCTCTTAACCGTAAAATTTAAGCTATCAAGGCTTCATTGGCCTCCCATTAAACTTCAACCTGCAGGAGTTTTATTGTATGTCAGCATTGCTCCTAGCCTCCTACCTGTCTTCATCTCTCCTCCTTTCTTCTCTCATCACATCTGCTTATGTTTTGGTTTTAACTGGGTAGGATCTTATCTTTGACAGGATCCCAACTAGTTTAAATCGAATCAATGATTCAAATATTTGAACGTAAAATAAATCTGTCAACTGTGAATTTATCAGGCCCTGATAAGCTCCAAATGATATAAAAAGGCTCAATAAGTCCGATAAATCTGATCCAGTTATGTCATTCCCGCAAACTTCAGAGTGAAAACTTATCCAAAGCAGATTTCTGACCTTCAGTGAAACTGCTTATATCTCCGGTCTACTATTTCATAGCTAAAACTGGGTATCTTCTCTAAGGACATACACCTTATTATTCACTATTTGATGAGGATCTACATAACTTTATTTAACAAGCAACCAGGTAAGCTGCTTCATTTAGCTTTTGTTACTGAGATTTTTGGTAAAAAGAGAATGACAGAAAGACAGAATGATGGAATGATAGAATGATGGATGAAGGATGGATGGAGGGACTGACCGACACAGATGGATGGATGGATGGATGGATGGATGGATGGACTGACCAACACAGATGGATGGATGGATGGATGGATGGATGGAATGATGGAGGGACTGACCAACACATATGGATGGATGGATGGAGGGAGGGATTGAGCTACACAGATGGATGGATGGATGGATGGATGGAGGAAGGATGGATGGACGGATGGATGAACCGACCGACACAGATGGATGGATGGATGGATGGATGGATGGAATGATGGAGGGACTGACCAACACATATGGATGGATGGATGGATGGATGGATGGATGGAGGGAGGGATTGAGCTACATAGATGGATGGATGGACCAACCGACACAGATGGATGAATGGATGGATGTGAGGATGGAGGGACTGACCGACACAGATGGATGGATGGATGGATATACAGACAGACAGACAGACAGACAGACACAAATATCACAAAGACAAGACACCTAATGTCCTCTCTGCCTTCCCATCATCAAAGTGGACACTCAGGCTGGCAGTTCACGCTAACCCTCAAAGCTACGAGGATCAAGAAGAGCCACCCTTGATGTTTTATCCTCTCACTCTCCATCTCTTCATAAAAATAAATCTTGGATCCATTTCTCATGGGAATTTTTAATAACATCGGCTTCTGGAGCAAAATGCCAGGGGTGAAGACGAATCAAACAAAAGCAGCAAATAAATCTAATTAGAGAAAAATATGCTTGTGTGCCTGTAGGTCGAGGATTAACCAGATGTTGTTATGTAATCTATACTCATCAGAAACTACATTTTGACTTCAGTTGAAAGAATTGTGGATTGCACGGTAAACCTGAGGGTTAATTTTGTGATGGATGGCAATCTGTTCCTCCCTCCCTTTATCTGTCCCCTCTCTCTCTTTTTCCCTCTTTTGCATATTTTTGGTTTCAGGCGCCTGTTTGAGAAGGTCAACTGAAGAGGGATGCTGGATAGAACACTGTCGCTCAAAAAATAACTTTCATCTCCTAGAGGAACTGTGTCACAGCTGCAATCCTTCTCATATTAATATGGCCCATTAGTATATTTAATCTCAAAATTATAAAAACTAAAGTTTTATATTTTCTGAAGAAAATATGAGTATTGCTTACCAAAAATAGCAGCCATAATATTGTGGTATGGTTCATATCCCTCTTTTAAATTTTATTTAATCTAAATATTTCATTTTTTATCATCTCCAAAGCAAAAATAGTACAACTGATCACTTAGAGATGTAATACCATTTTTTTCTTAACAAGCCACACAATCAATCCTTAGCACAAATGCTGTGGGGCAAGTTTCATGCGAACATTTACTACGTAGGGTTAGAATTTTGTTAAGCAGTAATAATGTTGCTTGCCTTAGAAAGCAACATTAATATAGATGTTTCTCTACATTTTAGCATATTAAATACCTCAGCAGCCACAGGAGGGAAAGGGGGAGTCCAATTAATTCCAGGTATAATAAGACTGAAAATTATTTCATCCTTTATATACAGCACCAGACAGTAATATCTTAAAGTAGAAATAATAATAATAAATTATTCACCCTTTGTCTCTCTCATTTACAGTCTGTTTTATGTTTAACTGCTGAGTTATATAAAGACTTTGAAGTGATCCATTACCATTTGAATGAAAATAGAGAGACTTTTAAATTACAGAGACAAAATGTGAAGATGTCCACCTGACACATTTTATCATGTCCCTGTTGTTGTCCACACTGCAGTGCTGCCATCTTTGAAGAAGGTTTTAGATTTAGAAGTTTAAACCATATCCCTTTGAGTTTTGGTCGTTAAATTTTGCATGCTTTAATCTTCCATTATTTAAACGTTAATGAAATATTCGCCCTGCTTAAAAGATTCACATCATCTGAAATTTCTATGTATTGAATGATACGTCTTCTAAATCGACTTTCTCTTTTGATTAATTGTCTTTTAATCATTGAACAAAAAGATTGGAAATACCTTTTTCATACTTTTAAAGTATTATTCCACACAAAAATTAGAAATCAATTACAGTTGATTCAATCCTGTATGATTTTCTATCTCTGTGGAATCCAAAAGGATACATTTTGAAGAATTAGATGAAATAATTAGGGAGTGGAAATTTTAAGCTTAAAAAAAACGATACAACGTACATTCAAATTATCATAGAAGTATTTGTGTGAGGAGCAAAAAAAGTGAGATGTCCACCTATTGACAATGAGTTAGTGAGTTGAACTTGAGAACCAAATCTGGCTGATTCATGAACACATGAACCAAACACTGTTTGAAAACTGGATGAACTGATTCATTAAAAAGATTTTACTCAAATAAACAATTCACTCAAAAATCAGAAATCGTGCCATGATCTTCCAAGGTGGATGTCAGTGAATAGTGACTAAAAAAAAATGTATCACACAAAACTATCATATGAATAGAAGCAGTCTGATTCATGAACAAATGATTCGAACTGGGTTTGGAATGTATGAACTGCTTTATTTTAGAGTTTTGACTTAGAACAAATCAGTCTGATTCATGAACAAATAATTCATATTGGGTTTGGAAACTGGATTCATTAAAAAGATCTGACTCAAAAGAATGATTCACTCAAAATCTGACATTGTGCCAAGATCATCCAAGGTGAACTAAATTTCAAATTATTCATCACACAAAACTATCATATGGCTTAAAAAGGTGTGAAATTTTGCACACAATTGCGCAGAGCATTTCTGTGGTGCTCTTTGTCATTTTGGATTTTAACTCAATCACTTCAACTCCAACTCATGTTTGTGAATAAAAAATGACAGACTGTTCAGTTTTGGGTGAACTATGTCTTTAAGACCATTGCACAGTTGATCCCTTTCCACTCAAGAATTACAACCTGTCCTGACCATCAGCGGAAGGCTGGGTGTTCTTTATACATATCTGACTCTATGAACCAAAGTCTCTAGCATTATGGACCCCAGAGATTTCTCAATTAAGAAGAGAACAATTGCTATACATTTTAAACAGACGTTTGTAAACAAACTAATTATCTATAATTGTAGAGAGAGGCACATCATATAGATGAATGCATTTCCTCTCTGATGGATGTCGCTGGAGTGTCAGACAGTGCCAGTGGTCATCAGCTGTGCCATGCCGACACCACAGTAAAAGCAGCAAGTCTTATATTTACATTCAAATATGCTTAGCTCAAAATGGACCCCGGAGTGACACGCGCCGTCAGATTAAAGAAGTATCAATTCTCACTTTGCCTTCGTCTCTCTCCTCTGGCTGTCTTCCTCTATCACTGCTTTTCTCCAGCCCCCTCCCGATCTTTCCTTTCCTCTCTCCCTATCTCTGCACTCATTCTTTTATTTTCACTCTTCCTAATATCTCTTTTCATACTCCTCACATTATTTATTCTTCCAAAAACCACCCTTTTGCCCTTACCCTCATCTCTTTGGCTACTAGTGACCAGACCAAATTGGGACAAGCTGGAAAAGTGGCCTGGTGGGTAGGTACCCAAGTTTAAAAAACTGCCTTGTGTGTTTAAGTTTTGTTATAATTTAAAATGATTAGAAATGTATTAGAATAGAAACTAACACACACACACACACACATACATGCATATATACATCATTTTAAATTAAATCAATTTATTAACAAAACAAAATATTTTAATAAAATATATAATAATATATAATTTAAATTTCAACACTGATTATAAAAACCATTATGAATAATAAATTAGCAGCAAATCAGCCTATTTGAATGATTTCTGAAGGATCATGTGACACTTATGCCTGGAGTAATGGCTGCTGAAAATTTTGATTTGTCGTCACATACTTTTACTAAATGCATCAAATTAATGCAGCTTTGGTGAGCATAATAGACTTTCAAACCCATAAAAAAGTACTTATTCCAAACTTTTGACCAGTATTAAGTCATAAGCTTTCATACAATAGTTATGAATGATCTGTAAAAGGGGGTAAACTGCAACTATTACCTAACCATGTTTAGCTGATATAAGTCATAAGACAAAAGCATGTAGGTTGAATCAGAACTTTTAAATAATATTTTTTAATCAAATAAAACCATTTAATTTATGTGTTACTGTCACTGTAGCTATGTCAAATTCTGTATATTACTTTGGTTCCATTCAGACATACAGGCTAACAGTCCTGAAAATTGAAGGGAGTCATTTCAGTTCTAGAATGTGGTTGTCTCTCTCAAAACTAACCAGTGTGTGAACATGATTATATTTAGCACTCAAGACAGGACCATATCCAGGACCACAGCCTCTGCCTCTGCCTCATTCTCTGTTTCTCCTTCTAGCGTCTCTTTCTTTCCCTCTCTCTGACTATTGAACACTCTTGTTCAACACCCTCTGAGAAAAACACTTTGCAGTCATACAGTAGGTCAGCAATAGCAGAAAATGTCCCCCCGTCTCTCAGCCCTGCATTCAAAGCACAATCTCCAATAGCTGTCATGTTAAAATCAATAATTTACACCATTGAGGATATGGGGAGAGCGGTGTTCCTGTCAGAGGTGTGTCTGTGGTCTGCGCTGGCTTTGACAGATGGACATGTGGGTTTATCAAGCGGACCGGCCTCAGCACCGTTATCAATTCCTTAAGCAATTAACTACTGAACCAGGTGCTTGGCATGCTGGATCTGCACAGATAAGGACTGATACGAGCCCTGTCTCATTAAACAGGAAATTGTCAAAACACTGGCCATGTCTTGGCATTCTCATTTTTGCATGCTTGATTGAAAAAGACAGGTTAAGTTTGTTCAGGAATGACTGACCAAGACAGTACTCACACCATTATTGTATTTTATTCATCACAGTCCTAATTTGGATACTGGTGTAAATCTGCTTAGTGTTGTTAGTCTCCATATTACTCTTAGATTAATATTAGTATTAAGACTAATACTAATATGAGGACAAATGATACTACAAAGACTAATAATTATTCTAATGTCGGTACTGTGATAAATTAGACTAATATAAAGACTAATATTACAACTACACTTCAGAATTACATTTCAGTTTTGTTAATTTTAACTTTTTACCATTTTAATAATTAAGAATTAATCTTCAAAGATTTGAGTTAAGACTTAGTCTTAGTATTAACCTTAATCTTGGTATTTCTGTTGTTATCTAAAGCACAGATTCAATTAAACTGTCAGCCGGCACTCTGAGGATTATGGAAGTTTCAGTTTTCCATACAGACCAAGGTCTATTTAGCTGCCAGCTGAGCTGAGATAAGAGTGCAGACAGCTGGCTTCACAGCATCCTCAGAGGGATGGCCTTGTGTGATCTTTACATGCCAAGTCCTTCTATAACTCCTGTATTTAACAGAAACCAATGCAACTTGGTCACCCTGTGTTGCACTTTATAATGAACATAATAAACTGCACACTATAGCTCGGTTACATGTATTTTCCTGGACGATTCCCTTAGAGTCAACAACGTGACAATGAACAATGCAATTGGACATTTGCGAAGCAGATTAATATTCCTGCCACAAAGCAGATCGCATTTCCAACATTTCCATTAGTGGAGGGAAAGACCATCGCCACCCATTTCTAAAATGGCCCTTGCACATAGCTCTGGATGATCATATAATTTGCAGACTTAATTGGAAATATAAATCCCAATGCACACAACATTAGGGAGAGCTTTAATCCACACCTCTGCGCTTGATGCATGATGACACATCGTAAATGTGCAGGGTTGGCCATGTCACTTTTAAATATCACAACGTCCTGAAGGGCCAAATTGGAACCGGGAGGCAGCAAACATATTAAAATCCTGCTACAGCCCCTGTCTCCAAACAATTATTTTTTCTCTCCCCATCTCTCGCTGTCTTTATATCAATCTCACAGCCTATTGCTATCTCTCTCTCTCTCTCTCTCTCTCTCTCTCTCTCTCTCTCTCTCTCTCTCTCTCTCTCTCTCTCTCTCTAGCGTCAAGTAAAAGCAGCCCATGCAGTCTGACAACATAGTGTCGCTGTAGTGTTGCTTTCCCATCCAGCAATAAAACGTGTGTGGGGGGAGGGTAAATGTAGATTTGATCATAATTTATATAATAATAATAATTTGTATTATTAGTGTCGTTATTGTTATTTAAAAGTAAGGTTATTAAAATTGGTTTCATTAAGTTAAATAAACCTTAATAAAATATAAATATAATTATTAGTATGCACACAAGTTATAGAATGCTTATTCAGGTAACTGATGCTATCATTTAAACTAAATATGTTTTTAGTAATCTGGTTAGAAATATGTACTTAAGTTTAACAAATAAATTGTTACTTTTACAGAACAGCCAGAAAAAAAATAATGTTAACATTACTATATTGCAGTATGTAAAAAACTAAGATTTAATCCTTAAAATTTTTATTAAATATAAAAAAAAACATTTATGTGAAGAAGTACAACCACAGTGATGTGCTATTGGTGCACAAGAAACCACTAGCTACTGTTTACTTTCTACTGAACAGCTGTTCCGCCGTCCCTGTTTATATTAATATGTTTTTGCTTCCTTGTCATCAAAAGCTGGTGAATTACATTGTTGGATCATAATGGCATTTAATCTGGATAAAGGCCTCTTTTTAAAGACTTAGGAGAATCTATTTGATGTGCCACCAGCCCTGTGTACATTTCCACACCTCCACACAAGTAATGCCTTATCAATAAACCACCCAGGCGTTGGCTGTTTTTATAATGGACTTGCGATTGCACGCTTTGGGTCCTAATTATCAAGGCAAACAGAGCTTGGCAGTCTTTCAAATGGAGGGTAGAAAAAATAAGGTTACAGAGAGGATGGAGGATAAAGAGAGCACGGAGTGAGTGAAACATGCTCAAAAAAACAAAAACAGGATTCTTTGTTTGGACACCAGCAAAGATCATTTTTTGGAAGAAATTAATGTTTAAAGCAATTTTTTTTTTTTTTTTTAAAAAGGAGAAAAAAAAGGATGGCATCCTTTATAAATAAATAAACAAATCAGGCTTCAAAATGTTATGGTGAACCAATACAGGATTGTATCTACAGAAATATGTCCTATCATATTTGAAGATATGATTGCATGTAAGATCCATGTGGATTAGCATCAAAGCCCGAAAAATAGAGAACATTTCCCATTTGTCTCATGATAATTAATGCAAAAAATAAAAGCTATATGTTATATATTTCCTTGCCAGTTGTTTTCAATCATGAAATCCTTCAACCAGAGTACTAAAATGTGCTTTTACAAATTACTTTAAAATAAAGCATTGAAGACATGCAGCATTATGCTAGGAAAAGACTGGACCTTTTAATAGCATGAATCAGAGTTAACCCTTAGCCTTAGACCAGATCTAACGCACCCTCACATGTTTGATCTTGTGTCTTTCAACTAATTCACTCTCAAAGGAATGGTGGCATCTCTTTAGCTTAGTGCTGCTATCTGTAAATGCCGTTAAAGACTATCAAAGCGAGTTTACCTTTGAAGATACGTTCACACTTAAACTGGGGTGCTTGGTGTCAGAACATGTTACTCTCACCTGATGAGTCAACCTTATTTACCATGTTTTCAGAGATGATGGACTTTTGTGGAGGCACATTTCTGGCTCAGGACAAGAAAGCAATAAATGCTGTTTATGAAACAAAACAAAAAAGATGAAGCCACCAGTTCAAGGAAATCTAAAACATTCCACATTCTTGTAAAACAAAGTTTAACACCTGAAGGCTCCTGTTGTTCAATGGGGCTCCACAGCAGTCTCTAGTGGTGGATTGTGGGATAACTCAGAATATGGGGCAGAATTATTTGTCATTTAACAGCCGAAACATAATCAATATTGCAGCTAGCTAAGTTTTCTTTTCCAGTTTGTCCCACAAAAGCAGTATCCAAGTCAGAGGGAAAATTGAATGATTCACACAAACAGAGGGAGTGAGAGAGCCCAGAGGAACCACCCAGAGGACAAACTGCTTTATTTTAGAGTTTGGCAGAGGAAGGGAAAGATGGGTAAAAAGCCAGCAGCTAAGAGAGGAATGAAAGACACAGCCTCTTCTAATAAAGATTGCCTGACAGGACCGAGAACAGGAGTGAGCTAATTTTGAACAGGAATAGGATGAATGAGTTCAGATGGTTATGAAGTGTGTGTGTGTGTGTGTGTGTGTGTGTGTGTGTGTGTGTGTGTGTGTGTGTGTGTGTGTGTGTGTGTGTGTGTGTGTGTTGCCTATTTATTTATTGCTAACATGACTATGCTAATGAATAATAATATGAAAAGAAAGATTTTCATTTACTAATGGAAAATGCAATTATTTGTTTTAGTTTTTTTCATCTGCAACGCATTACTAAAAAAAAGCCTAACTTTTAGTATACAGTTCCTCTGATTTGTGATTTAAACTTTAATTCGTTAAGATTTGTACACATTATAAATATTGCCTAAAAAGACTTTTCTTTTCAGCTGAAGGAAATTATGATAAATAAATATTTATCAAATAAGTATCATAAATTGTATTTTATATAATTATATTTTATATTTAAAATATATTAAATTATATGTATTATTTATTAAATATATATGATGATATGATGATAAATACCTTTTATTGTTCTACTCTTCCTGTAATCACCAGACAAAGTTAAGTGCCATCCCTATTTCACTGAAAAAATATAATAAAAAATAATATAACATAAGTACAATGAAATGATTCATGCCTACTTTAATCTCCTTTGGATTCAAACAATTCAAAGTTATAATTAAGTAATATAGTAAAGGGAAATAATATAACAGTTTAACGTGCTTGTTTAGGTTTGGTTACATATTACAAATGTTTTCAGAAGAAATATATTATGTTCAACAAGACTGAATTTATGTAATTGAAAATACAGTAAAACATTGATATAGTGAAATATTATTACCAATTAAAATATTTGTTTTCTATTTTAATATATTTAACATTTTAATTGTGTTGTGATGGCAGGAATTTTCAGCACATTACTCCAGTCTTTTGTCTCATTTGATCCTTCAGAAATTATTCTAATATGCTGATTTGCTGATTGAGAAAAAAATTATTATTATCAGCATGAAAAATATTTGTGCTGCTTAATATTTTTGTAAAAACTGCAACCATTTATTTGCATTCATTTTCCCATTCTTTTATTAATAAAAAAAAGTCAAGAGAATAGCATTTTTTTGTAACAATGTAAAAGTCTTGCTATTGCATTTTATCAGTTGAATGCATCCTTGCTAAATAAAAGTATTAATTTCTTAAAGTAAAACGATGCCAATTTTTGAACAGCACATATGGCAGCACACAGTGCGTCGGGTGTGAAAGCGCACACACAACTTATGCATTTATGTACGAATATGGTAAACAGTTACGCTAAAAGCCTGCTGGATGTATTTTCGGACGTAGTTTGTCAATGGGGGGACGTGGGCGGACAGGTCCCGTTAATGGAAACTTAATGTGAGCCATGTGAACGGCCAGCCCAGGTGGCATCCTCAGCTCTAGCCATGTGACAGAAGGTGCAGAGAAGTGACACAGAGCCGCAGGATGAGGCAACAGGGAGCGAGGCGCAAAAAAAAAAAAAAGACAGAAAAAAGTCAACATGACACCTTTGACAGTGACCATGGAGCCCTGCCTAATCGTGACGCACTTTGTTTGTTTTGTGTAAGCCATGGCAGGCGGAGCAGACTGCACCCCTCCGCACTCCTCTGCCTCACCACAGTGAAGATCTGAGGGTATGCATCACTATTATGTGTGTGTGTGTGTGTGTGTGTGTGTGTGTGTGTGTGTGTGTGTGTGTGTGCGTGTGTGTGTGCGTGAGTGTGCCTGTGTTTCTTCTTCACAGTTTCAAACGAGGTGGAGGTTAATAAAGGAGAGGGAACGGAACATAAACACAATAAACTCCGGGAGGAAAAAAAACAGCTCACACCTCTGCTAATTCAGAAACATAGACTCATCCGATGAGAAGATCTAAGACAACAACATGCCAGCCATTGGGTGACAAACATCTGAAGAGCTATTTTAAGGACAGATCAGAGTGGTGTTCCCTGTGAGCCGAGCGAGTAAGGGCCCACGACACATGCAATTAAAGGTTCCTCAGAGGAGAGAGAAATTTTTGCTCCTTTTGTGAGAGGACCTCTCTTAAGTTTGTAGAAAAGGGCCTTTTTATTTTGCTTGCCTTTCATCCTTTATTTCTCTCAATAGCTAATGGGCGACCAAAAGAGCACCAAAATGTTCCAAAATGCATATTAATAAGACTTAATTATAGTGATGATTTATGCAGTGCAACTGACATTTTGCCTAATGTGCCTAATGGTTTGCCCACACAAAATTCACCAAAGGTGCACACAATCTTTTAAAAGCGAACCAACAGAACAGCCTGACCAGCCTGGGAGGAGTATTTTTATTGTTAACTAAAGCAGTTTTGGGGTTTTCAGTAACTGAAACAAAACTGAAAAAAAAATAATAATAATATATTAATTATAATTATAATTGTATACATACACACACATACAACAAAAATTTAAAATAAATAACTAAAATTAATATGTATAAATTCAAATACCAAATTACTATAAAATTCTAAATATATATATATATATATATATATATATATATATATATATATATATATATATATACACACACACACACACACACACATACACACATATACATACATATATATATATATATATATATGCTGATCTGAGGTGTTCTCCCAGTCTGATCAGCTGAGAAGTGAAATCCAGACTGGTTTACAGTCTTTTTATTAAGCAGGGAAACATATACACCAAGTCTACAGTGGATGAAACAAAATTTAAGCATTGAATCTGGCGGGTAATGATGATAAGTCCAATGAGTTATAATGATGTGTTTGCTGAAAGATAAACCTCTTTCAAAGTTATCAACAAAGGATTTAGCATGTGTGTGTGAGAGAGAGAGCACGAGAAACAGAGAGGATGGGGTATGAGTAAAGATAGAAGGCTAAAAATGATATCAGTGAACATCTCCAGGGGCCAGCACAATGCCACCGTGATGGAGGACGACAGCTTCCTGTTTTTAATTGCCATGGTTGATGTTGCTTAGCTCCTAGGGGGACAGGAATGAGGCTGATACAGATAGTCTCTAATGAGTATTAATCTAATCATACACAGACACAAATACAGCCAACACTCATAATCATGCCAAATCCGCCAGTGCAATATATAATTAAAGCAGAAGACATACAGCATCCCATATTAAAAAATAAACAGCAATAGATATTAGGTGTTCTGTGTCTGCGGCGGCCTTGCAGGTCTTTTCACATTTGCAGTTACTCTAGAAGGAGTCTGGCAGACTGTAAATATCCTTTCATAGCCACAATGATCTAACAGAACAGCGATCTCTCTATCTTTGAGCCCAGCAGTGCATGATGGGGTTTTTACATCTTTATAAGTCTCATTTACCCACAATGGTTTATTCATAACTTTCACTCTCTTGATTTTTATGAGAGGACAAAAAGCCAAACAATCAGGAGAAATAGCACCCCAAATACCCGCGGTGTGTTATAGAATTGTAAATAAACCAAGAAAAAGCACATCATTCTGAAACACGGTTATTAGGAGAGCACTGGCTTCTGAAAGCGACCATGTGCAAGCTCCATTATCGACCTGTCAGGATTGCTTGGTGTTTGTATTTATTTATTAATTTTATTTTTATTTTTATTTACACTGCTAATTCATTTACAATGCAGATTGAGAGTCTGGTCATTAAGGTGTATCTGTACCTGTTTCCGTTTCACGGAAACAGGCTAATTATAGCGATTAGTATTTTGGAAGCAGTTCCAAGCCCACGGTCCGGCCTTAACAAATGAAGGATGGGATTATCCGAACAAATAGGATGTCTGCCATCTTGTTTTACATGCTGATGCTGTTAGAATCCCATTAAAAAGTGCTGGTTTCTTTTTGTGACTTTTTAAAATAAGCAAATTTACAACAAAGGGGACATTTGACCCCAAAAAGAATTAGCTTTAGGGCACAAAGCGCCATTGACCTTTCCCTTTGGGTCAAAAGACATGTAGTGCAGCAATATATCGACATATTTAAAAACAGATGTAATGCTACATCAAGCATTAATAACTGCATTAACATTTTAATAAATCTACCTGTACAGTTGGTTTCCTCCAGCTGGAACACATAAAACTCCAACCTGCAAATTCACAAAGTCACAAGATATTAAAATCAACAACTCAAGGAATTTTAGGCCTATTTAATAATTAATGCATCACAATAGTAACCAATTGAATAATTAAATAAATAATAAACAATAATGAATAATTATTAATAATATTAATTAATACAAATAAATAATTAATTTTAAATTGTAATAATATTTCACGATGTTACTGTTTTTAGTGTTTTGATCGAATTAATGCAGCCTTGAGCATAAGAGACTTAATTTTAAAATCTAACAGATCTTCTGAATGTTGGGGTAGCTCAATTGTAGCTGTGTTTGTACTATGCTGAAATAAGTTAACGCATTTTAACACTCAAAAAATAGTTACACAGTGCATATTTAATTGTTATTCAACATATAATTGCATACTAACCTAAACCAACAAGAAAAGCCTTCATTTTTGTGCAGCAATCAATTTCAGTGGCAGTTAGGGACTGCATCATCACTTGTTTATTGCCTCTCATTTTGCCATACTAAAAAGATGCCATCTAAAACATCATAATAAATACAAGCTTACCTCCCTTCCCCTGGCATGAAAACTTTTTCACTTTTTCATCCTTGCACCCCACCATCATGAGGGAGTGGCTAATTGGTAAAAAGCACCTCTACAGATGCTAATCTAAGCAGTGTTTAGCGTAAAACAAAAGGCCTCATTAGAGAATGATTTAGCTAAAATAATAGTCACACAAAGTGCCCGGCTTGCTTAACAGGTGTATTTATATCGACTTTGCAGCCTCAATTTCCTGCAGTGAGAAGAAAGAAGTAAACAATAATTGCTATCACTTTTTTAGCGTTTGTCACACAGGCAATTTTTAAATAGCACTTTAGCCATTCCGTCAGAAGGAAAATAGCACTTAGGACATCTGCTTGGTCACCGCAATGGGCCCTATACGATTGGTATTATCTCTCCGATGAGCCTTGTCTATGCGTGTAGTTTCATTCCGTGGTCATTTCGGTGATGTGGACCATCCATTTGCCTCTTTTCATTTCCATAATTGTTTTCAGAGCTCAAGGCTGTCCTGCTCTTTGCAGAGGACTAGGTGTGGACTAATGGACGCTAGATTGGATTCTGCCTTTATACATGGTGAAATGTTTTCTTCTTCATTCTCTGTGCTGGATCACGTCTCTCTTTTGGACTCATGAATAATGGATGGGTTTAAAGCATTGCCTTGCCCAGGCTCTCTCTTATTGAAATCTGTGCTCAGAGAAATGCTTATTTACTGAGGCTGATCCCACATCATTTGAGTCAGTTTCTATGCTCCTCTGCTCTGGCTTTCTCAAGCTCAGTCTCTCGCTTTCCATATGCCGCCCTCCATCTCTTTCTGTGACTCTCTTTGCGTTTATGACCCCATTTATACCCTTGCAGTCCCATCATATGCCTCTCTTGCTCATCTCTCTCTTATTAAAGAGCCACAAGTCTTTCAAATGTATCCTAATCTTGGTAACACTAGGAAGACTGCATGCAATTAAAAGAGTGTTGTGCCTTTTAGTCCATGTCTATTAGCTTTGAAGCCTCTATTGTACATGGATACAGTATATACGACTTCCTCTTTCATGTTCAGTTCAGACTGACTTTACTGTCTTTACATTCCAAGAGACCATAATAATAAACGTAAAAATAACAATAGTAATTTTGAAATTAGTTGCTCTGACCAAATCAAACTCATGTTACCATTCAAAACTTTGGGATTGATAAGTTTCTCTTTAAGGGGGCGGAAAAAATGAAAACTTTTTATACATTTTGACTGTTCATTTACACAACAATGGTGTATTGGGGCCCTGAAAACTTAAAAAAAAAAAACGGGTTTTCAAACCACAAATTCAGTCTAGGAATCTTATGTGCATAGGCGTGTAGTGTTTCTTTACAAAGTGACAATGCCAACAACTGGCCTGACATGCATAACACAGCATTTTTAGTTGTTTTGCAGATCCGTACGATATTTGCTAAAGAAAAATATTAAAACAGTAATCAAATCTTACTGACCCCAACATTTTGACCAGTAGTTCTATTACTGAAGTGTTACCATAAGAGTAATTTCTGTAATGCCGTCTTAAGTTGTTGCAAATAATAAGCTTTTTCACAATGATGCAAGCATTGCATTGGATTTCTTCTAAGCAACATAAGTCAACAGACGTTGTCCCTTTCTACAGCAGCATGATGCGTAAAGAACACTACAATAACCCTTTGCTTATTGTTGCTTTTTTCATAACCACATCCAGTATTTTATATGGCAGTCCCTTGCATTGTCTTCCCTAAAGAGCCTCTGCGTCGAAGCTTTACATGTCCTTTCTAATCATGCGACTGCGTATTTCATGCTCTACAAACATTTACCACACTGACTGAGCCATAAAAGCAGAGAGCATATCAATGAATGGAACTAGACTTGTTCCCCTGAGAAGCCATTGTTATCAGGTCACCTTCCCTGTGCATCTCCCCTTGAACTTTTAACGGAAATGCACACGCAAACCTGGAATTATCTTCAGAAGAAATGTGTCACAATACCATGAGTCCTATCTCTTCATAGCTAAAGCTTTTACTGCTTTTTTATTCATTTCTTTCATCTTGTCCCCTTCTGGAAATAACAGCTTCAATTTAGTCTGCCCTGCTCTTATGCAGAGTCGATCAAACCCAGCATTAATGAAATGCTGCTACCCAGAATCCCGCTCGCTGGTGAAATCGGGACCCAGGGCCATTACTTGGCTGTCTTCAGGAAAAAAAACACATATACATAAGTTATTTCATTATCTCCCTAGGCTGTGAAAGAGGCAGCGGCGTACTCACTCGTTCCATCTCTCCGTGTGGATTGCACCATGGGGAGGTCATTGGAAAGCCGGTGGAATTATCTGCAAAATAAGGGGAGGCATTCTTTAATGGCGTCCCAGTCCAAATATTTAAAATGATCAACTAAACTTCCATTCAGCTCTTCCATTTCAGCTGATAGAGCTCAAGTGAGTTTGTCTTCATCTTGCCAAAAGCTTACGGAAGAAATTGGTGTGTGTATGTGTGTGTGTTGCAAGTTATACTGCCTGCAAGAAAATAAGGAATAAAACTCTGGACTGCCTCTCTCATGAGACTAGCCATAAGAACACAATGGAAATCAGCAGCCAGAGAAGCCTGTCGAGAACTGAAAATACACTAAAAATGTACAAAATGGGGTACGTGTAAAAAAATATATATATATTTTTTTTTAGATCTTTTTTTTTTTGGATCATTTATTTTGGGGGAATATCTCTAATTAAATATATTGTTTTAAGTAATTTTAACTCCATTTAACATCCATTTTTTTCTTGTATTAAACATAAATTTACAAAAACAGCAAGGTTTTTAAACTAAAAACTGTTTGATTCTCAAATTCATCTTGTTTTAAGGAAATTCAGTAGTTTTTATTAGAAACAAATATTTAAAACGACATGATAAACAAACTCAAGCAGGTCTCGAGTTGTTTTATTTTAGTATCATTGATCACGTTGTATAGTTTTATTCATATTTTGAGTTTCATTTTCATATTTTCAATTTTTCTTTAAATTTTTATTAAAGTTTTAGTAATTTTGCTGTGTTTTTGTCATTATTATTTCTGTTTTAGTTTTAATTTTATTACATCAAGGTAAACTTAATTAAAATTAGGAATGTTGCTTTGGCTACTAGCTGAAATTATATTTATATTTTATTTCTGTTGGCATTTATTTTATTTCATGTTTATTGGTTTTAATTTTAGTTTCAGTTTAAGTTAACTACCCTGGTCATGAGGTGTTTTAAAAGGGTTGCTTACTTCAGGTGACATCTTAAAAAAAGCAAAGCTCATGGGATGAAGCAATGAAAAAACACTGCAAGATGCCGCATAACAACCAAACACAAAGATCGTCTCTAGGTTACGTATGTAACCCTAGTTCCTCGAGGGAACGAGACGCTGCGTCAAACAACGCTTTGGGGAACGCGTTTAGCGTGAGCGACTCTGAATATCATATCCAATCTGTCTTATAGAAGAGCGTGACGTCACGGGCGGGGTGACGTAAGCGACCAGGAAGCTATAAAGGCACGAGCCGCACAGCTGGCTTCAGCTTCAAGTACCAGCAAGCGCTGGCAGGGGTGCCGGGGGTATGGCCTCGAGACGCAGAGTCTCGTTTCCTCGAGGAACTAGGGTTACATACGTAACCTAGAGACGTTCCTCATCATGAACTCGAGCTGCATCAAACAACACTTTGGGGAACGAGTACCAACGCTGCCAGACTACCAAACCCCTGCCTAGTGTGTATCCGAAGAGCACAGCTTAGGACGAGAGGACTGAAGTGCCTGGCATGTCTAAGCCATAGAATCTTGCAAAAGTAGAAGGCGTGGACCACCCCGCAGCATTGCAGATGTCCAGCATGGACGCACCTGCTAGAAAGGCCCGAGTAGAGTGAGCCTTGGCTCCCGACAGCGGGGGACAACCAGAGGACTCATAGGTGGCGTTGATTGCCTCGGCAACACGCGAGCCGCTTAGTCACACAAACAATATTAATCTCCTCGGAGATAAGTAGCTGCAGCTGCGAGTTCACAGAGGGGGAAGGAACCGCTGCGCGTGCTTCCAAGCCTCGAGAATGAACTCTAAATCTAGGGAATACGGGTGGAGATAGGCAGAGCCGTCTTCGCCCCGTCCTTAGATAAAGGAGAAGCACAGTCAGCCCCCTTATTTTTTTCCAGAGAGCTGACTGCGTGAGCTGCGCTCCTCATTAATGCTGCTCGTTATACAGTTAGGCATAGAATGCTTGTGAAACTGATGCTTGTGTAACTGTTTGTCTGTGCTACTGATGACTGACAAGACAGAATGACATGCACACACAGAGCGCTTGCTGAAATACGCGAAGCTGAAGCCAGCTGCGCGGCTCGTGCCTTTATAGCTTCCTGGTCGCTTACGTCACCCCGCCCGTGACGTCACGCTCTTCTATAAGACAGATTGGATATGATATTCAGAGTCGCTCATGCAAAATGCGTTCCCCAAAGCGTTGTTTGACGCAGCTCGAGTTCCTGAAGAGGAACTATAAATCTGTTTTGCACAGGCAACTTTAAATATAAAAGATATTATCTTGAAATGTTTTATTGAAAGTATTTTTTTCTCTTCACAAAACCATTGCTTTGACAGCTGTTAGTGGTGGAGCATTAAGGTCTTTCCTCACGTGAAAAAGCCAAATGAATATTGAGCGCAATGACGCACAGGATAGAAACAATAACTTTCGCACCGAAAATGCTAATGTATTTTTTCTTTTGAACCACTCCAACGAATCTTTCAGTTTCAAGCAAAAACATGGGCCATCCAATAAGATTTGAGCTAGGATCGCATGACCGGAGCAGCTGCTGTTGTACAAAAAGGCAAGAGTGGTGGCGCTGTTTCGAAAACCAGTTTAAACAAGCACAAAAGAAGAGTCACTACCAAACTACCAAACCCCTGCCTAGTGTGTATCCGAAGAGCACAGCTTAGGACGAGAGGACTGAAGTGCCTGGAATGTCTAAGCCATAGAATCTTGCAAAAGTAGAAGGCGTGGACCACCCCGCAGCATTGCAGATGTCCAGCATGGACGCACCTGCTAGAAAGGCCCGAGTAGAGTGAGCCTTGGCTCCCGACAGCGGGGGACAACCAGAGGACTCATAGGTGGCGTTGATTGCCTCGGCAACACGCGAGCCGCTTAGTCACACAAACAATATTAATCTCCTCGGAGATAAGTAGCTGCAGCTGCGAGTTCACAGAGGGGGAAGGAACCGCTGCGCGTGCTTCCAAGCCTCGAGAATGAACTCTAAATCTAGGGAATACGGGTGGAGATAGGCAGAGCCGTCTTCGCCCCGTCCTTAGATAAAGGAGAAGCACAGTCAGCCCCCTTATTTTTTTCCAGAGAGCTGACTGCGTGAGCTGCGCTCCTCATTAATGCTGCTCGTTATACAGTTAGGCATAGAATGCTTGTGAAACTGATGCTTGTGTAACTGTTTGTCTGTGCTACTGATGTTTATGCAGCTTATGTTTGTGGAACTGCAAGCTCATCGACGCCCTCCATTTCAATCTCCTCGGAGAAAAAAAGGCGTCACGGCCGTCACTCGGGGGGAAGGACCGCAACACTCGGGCTTCCGCACCCGGAGATCAGGCAGATCTGGCGGGTGAGGTAGGAGATAGGGACGCGCCCGTCTCCATACCCTCCAGCAGATCTTATCTGCGAACCCAGCGAGTGCTGGCGCCGTTCCGCCTCGGCGAAAGCGCGACCGACACCGCGAGGAATGCTGGCTCCCCCTTGAGAGAGTCCTCCGGGATCGAAGCGTCCACACTGGCTTGTACCAGTGCAGGCAGTCGGCTCCCTCAAGAGCCGAAACAGCATGCCTCGATCCCAGGCAGACCGCGCACAGACCGTGTATTCCCACTCGTGATGAACACACAATCTGAAACGCGATCTGGATTCGCCTTTCAGATGTCTCGTCTTAGCTTTGCTCTTTGACTATTGCTTACTCTTTGAGGAGCTAATAGTGACAAACAACAATAAATAAGACTGACAAGACAGAATGACATGCACACACAGAGCGCTTGCTGAAATACGCGAAGCTGAAGCCAGCTGCGCGGCTCGTGCCTTTATAGCTTCCTGGTCGCTTACGTCACCCCGCCCGTGACGTCACGCTTTTCTATAAGACAGATTGGATATGATATTCAGAGTCGCTCATGCTAAATGCGTTCCCCAAAGCGTTGTTTGACGCAGCTCGAGTTCCTGAAGAGGAACTATAAATCTGTTTTGCACAGGCAACTTTAAATATAAAATATATTATCTTGAAATGTTTTATTGAAAGTATTTTTTTCTCTTCACAAAACCATTGCTTTGACAGCTGTTAGTGCTGGAGCATTAAGGTCTTTCCTCACGTGAAAAAGCCAAATGAATATTGAGCGCAATGACGCACAGGATAGAAACAATAACTTTCGCACCGAAAATGCTAATGTATTTTTTCTTTTGAACCACTCCAACGAATCTTTCAGTTTCAAGCAAAAACATGGGCCATCCAATAAGATTTGAGCTAGTTTAAACAAGCACAAAAGAAGAGTCACATGTATCACATGATCTTTATACAGAATAACATTTCTATTCATTGTCATCAGAATTATGTGATCTGTAGAGCACCATCCATTTTCTTCAACATATTATGAGTAAGAGCGTGTTCACTCTTTTTCTACACATGAAATTAGAAAGCAAATAAACATATGATTATGTCGATATATTTTCTGTATGTGTTTTGTATGCAGTTCATGGTATTTTATAGCAATAAATGATGTTTACTAAATGTTTGCTAAATATTAGCAGTGTAGTGTTAGTAAACATACAAAGAGTGCATGTGCCTGCTTATTAATCACAATCAACTATAGATCGCAATTGACAATATTACAAACCCTTCATGATGGTTTAAAGTGGGTAAGCAAATACATTAATAGATATATAAATTTTCAAGTGTAGCTTGATGCTAATTGTACTTCTAATTATATTTTAGGATGTCCTATTCTTGTAAGCTAGATAGTTTGTTTCTGGTGTGGAAACTTGTTTATCTTAATTTAATGCTGTATATTAGATTAGATTCAACTTTATTGTCATTGCACATGTGGAATATTGAGCTGCAGATGATGTTAAATCCATTTACGAGATACATATCTGAGGAAAAAAGTGTTGTTGGTCGGCGCCACCTAGTGTGGAGGTGTGAATTAGCAGAAGGCGAACAATCGTTTTGCATTTGGTGCGAACCGTTCGTCGGCAATTCGCCTCCCATTTTGGCATTGCGCTCAGTGTGGATTGTGAGAATTGACCCCACTGACGGTCTAACAGTGTGTCAGCACAGTCAAACATCTTCAAAGTTCTTATTTAAAAAGCACCAACACCAAAAATATTAAGGTAAAGCTGAAATTACAAAACAATCTTGATAAACTAGCACTTGCTTAGAAATAGTTAGCCATCCAAACCCATCTCTAACAGTAGCTAATTTGCTAATGGAACTAGAACATGGGATGTTAATCAAAATACCAATTCTGAAGCATTTAGTCATAGCTAAATCTCTCCAGGAGTACTGAGCCAAGCCCAGAGCTAAAAGACAATCCTTCTGGTAGCAGAGAGAAACAGCATGTTTTACACTACGAAGTGTGGAGGCTGGCTCCACGCTGCAGTTGACTTTACAGATAAGTGAGAACAGATACATCAGATACCGACTGCCAAGAGCAAGTTCTGTCGTGAAGCTGGCACTTTCTACATGTATGCCCGAGGAAAGACATAGAAAGGCACAACCTATGCAAATGAGGATTCATTAGTCAGTGTATGTGGAAGTGTTTGTGTAAGTAGAACAAGCAAAGGGTTTGTACCTAGGTAAATGCATACATGAGTGGATGATCTTTCTTGCCTGAGTGAGTCTATGAATCTTAGCATGCATACGTCTTCCTCTGATCTATGACCATTCCCTTTGATTCGTGCATGGTGATCTGGCTTGAACGTGAAGCAAACACAGGATTAGGCCTCAGCCGCACAGATAACACGCTGATCAAAGTGCCCTCTGAGCGCCTACAGAGGGAGTGAAAATATGTTAAAGAAAGCAGCATGCTAACCTCAATCCGCATTTTATCTCCACTGAGACAGGTGGAGATCACCCTCCACCCCCTTTGCTCTAGAACTTTCTGTGGCTGGCGGAGAATACTTCCGCTATTAATCTTTTCGTGCCAGCTCGAGATGAAACAAAACAAATGTGATTTCTGATGAGCTTTTATTTTAGCCTTGTTGTATTTCCTTTTCTCGCACTCGTGGAAATGTGAAATCACACATTCGGCTGTGTTGCATGGCCTTGTACAGTACAGAATGCATTTCATGCTGGGTGGTTTATTTCAAGATGTGCCGCTGACAGCTTTTGTTATCTTATTCTATCTCTACTCATGTGGTTCTGGAAATTGCGCACTTAATTAATTTTTCTAAATGTTTTTTTCACTCAAAAGGGTCTTGTGTGCCTCCACTGGAAGCCGGCACCAGTGTGTTTCGCTAATCGATTCATTTGTCAATTATTTCTTTGATTTTATTAAAAAAAGCCACATAATTTCAAATCTTGCCCAGTACTGTACTTCTATGGGATTTAAATCCTGCCATGATTCAAAACTGAAAATAAAGGTCTGAAAGGTTGAAACTAAGTGTTCGAAAACTCAAAATCTTACAAAAAAAAGTTTTGCAAGATCGAAAAATAAGATTTGCAAGCTTGCAAAATGTAAAAAAAAAATAAAAATCTCTCTGCAAACATTATGTTGTTTTTGAGATTTGTTTCTTCAGAACTGCAAAAAAAAAATTTACGATGTTGCGCAAAATTTTTTTCATTTATTCAAATTTGTCAATGTTCTCCCACTGTATTAGATTGTTTTCCAGGTTTGAAACCTTGTAAATGGTGATCTGAAAACTGGTGTGTGAATGTGTGAAAAAAAGTTTTGAAACTCTGAAAACAGAGGTTTGCAGGCTTGCAAAGTGGTAAAACATTTTTGATCTCTGCA
Organism: Carassius carassius; assembly: GCF_963082965.1. Taxonomy (NCBI): domain Eukaryota; kingdom Metazoa; phylum Chordata; class Actinopteri; order Cypriniformes; family Cyprinidae; genus Carassius; species Carassius carassius. The sequence continues at coordinate 6,220,329 of NC_081801.1, forward strand.
AACATAATTTTGTTTTTCAGTTTTCCTTCTTCAGAAGTGCAACACTCTTTTTAATGGTGTTGTGCAATCATTTTTTCAGAGTTTCGAATTTGTCACTGTTCTCCCAGTGTATAGTTTGTTTTCATGATTTGAAACCTTGTAAATAGTGATCTGAAAACTGGTGTGCGAATAGGTGGAAAAAAGTTTTGAAACTCTGAAAACTAAGGTTCGAAAGGGCGAAACTTATTACATTACATTTGCACTCCTATTGCAGACAATTTTTTCAGAGCCGAGTTTACAACACCCACTTTTGCGGAGATACGCCCACACAGTTGCGAGCTTGCGACTCGTGTGATTTGTGGCAGCGTTGTCACGCAGCTCTGCTCTGAAACTCTGAAACTCAGACTGAGCGAAAATGAAGCTGGAAGGGAAAAGCCTTGAGGGAGGGCCTTCTGCTTTTGGCCAATGCTTTGCTGTCTGCTGATGTACAGTCCAATCACAAGTCGTATTTACTGGAAAGGTGGGATTGACCGACTGCTCCACCAATGACAAAAGTGCACAGGATACATAGGATGGACGTAGACCAGTTCTCATTTACGCTGGTCAAGCTGAGCCTAATTAAAATATTTCCTTAGCATGGCTCAAACGCGTTTGTCGATGTGGAGAAGGGGAAGTGGTGCGTGACGACATGCTCTGCAAGTGCTTGTGACGTTTTGACAGGGAGCCTTGAATCCATCCATGCAATGCTAACTTTGGCTGAGTTCTTTGCCCACCAACTTTGATTTCACTACTTTTCGGCACAGTGGCAGGAGCCTCAGCCAAAAATCAACTTCGTTCTGCATCAACCTAGACAGTTTTAACAAGAGGAAGGTCTGAGACATAAATCCTCCCGGTGTATAATCTTTGTTACACATTTAAATTGCAGAATATAAACAACTGCAAGCATAATTATGGTATTTAAAGGTTCAAATGTTCTATTCTTTGTGGACTTTATACTTGCTGTGGATACGGTTAAGAAAGTAAGTAACTGCTTAAACTTTATTTAATGTCTTTGAACTAATCTCAGCCTCAGATGGCACACAAACTGCATTTTGCATTTTGGCAACTGTGAAGTCCCATTCACACCAAAAGAGAAATGAATAAACCTCAGGCTGAAGGAAGCACCTCTGCACCTCGCTAACAATTTCTCTCAACACAGGGTCAGGAGAGGTGTCAGTGAATAAATAGGAAAATAAAGTAACTTGCATTACTTACTGAAAAAGTAACTAATATTTTGTTGTAAATTTAAAAGTAATGCAGTACATAAGTTACTTGAAAAAAAAATCTGATTACATAACTTGTGTTGCCCCTACACAGCCTGTCATTAAATAAAATCGCTAAATTTCACAAAATAAATTAGCATTTGTAGATTTACATCTCAGTGGGTGGTCCTCAGCTAGAAAAGCTACAATGTGGAACAGACTTCTCCAATTCAAAATTCTGGCCAAATGAGATTGCATTTTCTCTAAACTTTGATAAACCACGAGAGAGCAAGAATCATCTGAAAGCTTACCGGAAGCAAAGCCTACAAACACTGTTTATCACCAGAGGAGCTGGATATTTAACTGCATTCGATGCTGGTCACACCTCTACAATGTTGAACAATTCAATTCTCATTATAAGAAATGAAAAAACAAAAACAGGAGACATGCTTTTGAAAGAAATGGAGAAAGAGAGCGCGCTCTGTGATATCTTGGTGCTGCAGAGCCACTTAGCAGACAAAGAGGGAATAGCAAAAGTTGAATTGTCAGGATCTGGGTTGTCTCTGTCTTTCTCTCTCTCTCTCATCCCTCTCACACTCCAGTGCGCGCACACCTGTTTGCGCTATGTCATCACCTGTTGATCATCGCAATCAGAGCTTTCGCTGCTTTGCGCTTACACCTGTGTCTTGTCTTGTCTAATTACTCTGTCTACTTCTGGCATTTGTTCTCTCTGTCCTGGGTCGGATTATTGTGTGAGCTATGCCCTCGTATGCATGTCGACTGTAACTCTGTCTTGTCCTGTCTTGTGTAGCAGCGTTCGCCTTAGTGTGCCCTGTCTCCAGTTCCCAGCCGGGAAGTGCCTCATCTGGAGTTTCTCTCCGCTCAAGTAGCCCTATACCTGTGCAAGTCCTGTGAGCAAGTATTTTTGTTCGGCGCTGCCCCTCCCGGCCGAGACTCTTCTGTCAAGTTTTTAAGGAGAGTGTTTTTTGTTCCATTTTTCATGCCATCTACCTTCGGCTGTTTTTGTTAATTAATAAACGACTTTGACTTGAGCTACCTTTGCTTTTGGATCTTCTGTCTCTCCACCTGACATGAATGAGAAAAAAAGATGAAGGTGATCAGCAAATCATCATTTTGGGACCCCAGCGGTTCTCTTAGAGGTGATTTCACTATTTATACCCATCATTATCTACTCTGTTGCTATTTTTATAAGCATTCACAAGTAAATCAAGTCAGGATGGTTACAGAATGAGACACTACTTTGATTTTCATCAAACCATAACAGAAACACACCAAGCAATTTGTCGCAAATATGTGCATAAAAAAATCATTATAACCCACCCTCACTCCCCAACTTTTAGAAATTACTATATTCATTCCCCCACTTTTCTAATCGGTCCTACAGTGGTGCCTTGTGATGAATCCCCAAATCCTAATTCCAGCAAGCTTCACTATAATTATGGTTCTTATTATCATTCTGCACAGACCCTGGGAGCAGTTTTGGGCTACAGACATGGATCATACTTAAAATCATGCACCCTGTTGAGCAGAGGTGTTATAACTTTTCGAGTGAACCGATTTATGGTAAAAATATCCAGGAGACACTGAAAAGAGGCCACTCACATATTTAGAATAATATATATATATATAAAACAAAACACGATGAGTTCATTATTTTTCATATGACGATTATTTAATATTCATTCAATTCAAACTTCAACCAAATTTTATTTGTTGTCCCTCACTCATTTAAATCTGTGAAGTAAAATTTAAAAGTATAGAACAATGATTCCATGCATAAATAATTATTTTAATGGCTTTACAGAGGAAAACTAAAAAATGCTACTGTTCAAAAGTTTTTAATTTTTATTCTGTAAAGATAACTATGATGACTTTCTATTCATTAAATCATCCTGAAATAAAAGCATTGCAGTTGTATTGCTCAATATTTTTTGTGGAAATAGTTTTTAACATTTATAATAAGAATAAGAAATATTTCTTGGGCACCAAATCAGCATATTAGAATGATTTCTGAAGGATCATGTGACATGGAAGACTGGAGTAATGATGCTGAAAATTTAGCTTTTCATCACGGGAATAAATTACATAAAAAAAAAATGTTTCAATAGAAAACAGTTTATTTAAATGGTAATGTAATGTAAAGTAATGTTTTTCCTGTATTTTTTATCAAATAAATGCAGCCTTAGCAAGCATTAGAGACTTCTTTCAAACTCCAAATCTTTTGAATGGAAATGTATATATATATTACACGTATTATACAGTATGGTTATATAAATGGTTATGAAAGATGTCTTGATCACTGACTCATTGAGCCTGACACCAATTCCGTTATAATCATTTTAGCGTTCAAGAGCCAACCACAGTTCTGCATATACTGATCTTAGTTAAAACCCCCCTCCAGGCCCCTTAACTGTGTTTCTGACCTGGTTTTGCTTTCAAATCATGTGCTGACTCAACCAGATGAGTCAGACTGTGCAACAGCAGAGGGTATTTATTTGTGACAGCTGCTGCGCTGTAGGGGCGATGCAGAGAATGTGGGCGTTGTTTGTGCGTATTTATTTATTATTCGTAATCACTAATGTCCAGCCGAGTCGTTCACAGGTATCGTCCTCCCCGTGGGCTTGTACTGCTGGTCAGGAGAGGACGTGACCCTGACAACACTCTCCAAATTAGGAATCAATAGGACCACATTAACGATCAACCAGACAACAGAAAATGAAGTCTTGCAGTGGAGAATCGTTTTACTGCCTACATGATCAATCGCAAGAGAAAAGAGATTACAGTTAAAGGAATAGTTCTCACAGAAAAAAAATCTACTCACCCTCATTTGATTCCAAATCCATGGAATGACTTACTTTCTTTTGTAAAACACAAAAGGAGACATTTTAGGCGAATATCCTGGCCACTGTTTTCAATAAAAATCAATGGGAACTGGAGCATTTGAGCTCCAAAATGAACAAAAACAAATGATAAAAGTATCATAAAAGCAGTCCATTCTAATCTTGCATATCTGTAAACTTCAGACCACCAAAAAAACTGGGGAATCAGCAGTTAATAAAGTTTCAGAAAAATTGTATACGTTGTTTGAGTCACAGTCTTGTTTAGAAAGTCTATGCTAACTTTCTAAACTGTAAAAACTATGATTTAAACATTGAATCAAACAAAGTTTTATAAAAATAAAGTTTTGTAGAAATGTTAAACCACATGTTATATATATAATTGGTCTCAACAAGAAAGGAAGACGGCCTGAAAGGCGACGAGTTCACAGTTATGATCTTGATCTGCCAAAATTTCCTTATCCTGTCCATGAGAGAAGTAACAATTCATGAAAGAGTTAATGAATCGGACCAATTCACAATTGATTGATTGGGTTCTGCAATTCAGTCATCTGGTTGCAGTAGTTTTGACACGTTCTTCACAAAAAGCTATCTAGAAGATATGTAAATATAGTGCATGAGTCAAATGAACCAATCTGAGGGTGCTTTATTTTTTTGTCATTTTCAAAAAAAAAATTTAATCGCCCGAGTCCCAGTTCTCATTCTCTGTAAGAAAAAGAGCAGTGTGAAGGTATACAGTATATGAACATTTAAAATTAATTTAAAAAAAAAACCTTCGTTGAGAGATGACTCAGAAAAAAAACTAACCCCAACAACAGAAGTATCATTTGAATACACTGGAATGTTTTACTTTATTTTTCATAATTTTACATTTTGATCACTTTAAAATTCTATTAGCATTAGACTGCACAGTACTCAACAAAACTTGGAGACGGATCTGCGGTAAGCCATGAGAACAATCTCTACTGATGACTTTAAAAGCCATTAACTGCTGCCTTTCCATCCAGAGAGGAAGTTAAGGTGGTGCTTTAAATAAAATATACATCCCATTCTTCAACAACTAGTTAAGTAAATTTATACAGAGGCCCGAAGGCTGCTGCAATTTGTAATGCAAAGTCTATTTAAGGCTGAAATGCATGGTCTCGCTGTGGACAGCATTAACAGATTCCCAGGCCATTTGAACAGCAGATGATGTGTATTTATAGGTGGGACTCAAGCAGATAACTCACGTTTACTGTCCAGCCCACACTATTACAGAGCTGCGCAGGGAACGCACCCATGGACGAGAACGAATGTTGAATCAATATATAGGAGAATAATATGTCTAAGGGAGGAGATGAGTACAGAATGGCATTTCATTACAGATCGATGCGAGAGTGCTTTTCATTGGCTTGATACTATAGAACGTCCCACAGGGTCCAGAGATCCAGACCGGCTCCATTCAGCCACACTGAATGCAGAAAGCAGTGATGTTATGGACAGGCTGCTGTGGGAATGGTTGAGTGCTGAATAAGTATCACAAAGTGATTTGCCCTTTAAAAAATTAGCCATAATAACTATGATTTTAAAACTATGATGAAGTTAGAATGTTACTGTTTTTGAAATGAAACTTATGGAATTTGGTGTTAGCAACACAGTCATTCAAATAATAATAATGATAATAATAAAAAGAAGAAACAAAATTATTCCTAAAGCTTCAGAAAATTCATATATATATTTTTTTAATATAAAATATAACTTCATGTTGTTTTGAAATAACACATAAATATCAAGCAGCACAGCACTGATAATAATAAGAAATGTTTCTTGAGCACCAAATCAGCATACTAAAATGATTTCTGAAAATATATAATTTGTATAAATTAAAAGTAAAAAAAATAATAATTATAATATATATACATACATACATAAATTTACTGAATAATAGAAACAAATTTCCAGGCGATTTTGTAAAACATAATAAAACAGCAGAAAGTGATAAAATACATGTTCTTGTATTTTTGCAATGTAAAACTAAAGAAAACTGCAAACTCACCATGATACTGTGGTTTTTGCTTGCCTTAACTCTGGGAACTGGGGAAAAAAAACAGCAAGTTGGCTGTTTTGGTCGGTCTTCCAAGTCGTTGGCCCGGATTTAGAAGGGTTTTGTATGCTTTTCAACTGTTTAGGCTAGGACACCAGCTTAAACCAATTATAAAGCTTGCAGAGATAAGGCTCATTTTAGATGGCTATAGAGTTCGGTGTCTTTTACTGACACATTCAAATCATACGTTTCTTGGTTGCTGTGTGTTCTCCTCATCCTTGCTCTGCTGTTTCAGAGGCGCTTTCCCTCTCGCCTCACTTTAATTACACACTCAGACCATCTTGCCACCTCAGCCCCTGCCGAGCCTCACCCTGTCATTCCTCTTTTTTTCTCCCCCAACACCCTCCAGGCGATGGAACGGTCCACAGTTATGAAGCTTCCTCCTTTACCAGTCGCTCTCATCGCCTTGGCCTGGTACAATGAGAGCAACAGATAAGAGTTTTCATTATCTGGCCCCTCTCTTGGGACTGGCCCCAGTCTATCCTTCCCTCTCTTTCTCTCTCTATCAGACTCAAAGGATTTTTAAAACAAGGAGAGAGTCCGGTTGGTGGCCATGGCACCTTTTTGTCTTTTGTTTTGATTTCCCACTGCCTTAATTTAATTTTTTCCGCAAACAATCACAGCGAGAGGGCATGAGAGACCTCTAGACTCTATTGGATGTTCTCCCTTGTTCTCTTTCTAATTTTCATCCTGCTTTTCCCTTCCATTTTCAACAAAGTAATGAAAGTGCAAGGGCGATAACTATGTACAAAATGGACAACTCTCCTGTTTCTGCTCCTTTGAAATTCACTCCATTGTCTGCGCTGTGGAGTGATAAAGCCAAACCAAAGGCAGCCTCTCTTATCTCGCTCTCTCACTGAAAGGGACTGTCCTCCATCGCCACAGTTTTTGCGTGTGTTTGTTGTACATGCAACACTATGTGAGGATAATAGCCCCAGACAATGTCTCTCTATTCAAAAGACTGTTCGGACCAGACTTCACATCTCATGCTTGGAAACAGCCTATCCTATCTATAAGAGCAAACAGACAATCTATAGCGGCCAACCTTATTGCATGCATTTTGTGTCTAATCAAGTTATTAGAATAATAATGGGAGGATTGTTTCAGAGAAGTTTATTGAATTCGATAATGACAGCAGGCGAGTTGGCTCAGGACAGTGAAGGCAGCATCTGCTGTCAGTTTAGCTGGCCTTTGTGTCATGGATGTGACAAAAATAGAGCCTTCTGCCATGAAATGCTTCTTGAAAATTTGCATTATTGGGAAAAAAATGTCAAGAAGGTTGTGCAATGGAGCGCAAGTCAGTGACCACCCACTTTTAGCAGTATTTTTCTCTTCATAAAAAAAACAACGACAACAACAACTGTATACTGAAAATTTACTTACGAAGAAATTAACTGTAATAAAATGATGTAATTAAAGTAGAAATGATGGTACTACATCTAAAAACTGATTAAATGTAAAAAATTAAATGTAAAATGCAAAATACATTACATACAAACTGTTAGCAGAATAACAAATTTAGCTGAATAAATTAGAGCGTTTGAAAACAATCATAATTTTAATCATATGTAGCTTGCTAGTGGGACAGAAATGCTAAAAACAAATAAATGAATTAAATATTTAAATAATATAAAAATAAATTACAATAAACAAAATATACTGTATATTTAACAAAATATTGAAAAAAAAAAAAAAACATTATTTAAATCATTTATATTTTGATAGTGGGACAGAAATTACATACAGCACTTTGCCTTTAAGTTTTGTTGTTGTTGTTGTTTATTTGTTTGCTTTGTGCTAAATATAATTTTTTTCATTTAGTTGTAAAATAAATAACAATTTTAATAATTTATAGTTTGCTACTGGGACAGAAATTACATACAGTACCTCATAAATGTATTGCTAAGCACGTAACAAAATAAATACATAAAATAAAAATAACAAACGTATTATTATGAATAAACACATTTATACAATTATATTTCTTTAAATTGAAGTATTTAACATTTGGGAAAATATTGAATTATGAATGTGATTCATAATACGGATCTTTTTTCAGAAAAGTGTAGTTCTGCTTCATGTTTTCTAACTCTCATAGCAAGTCTGTGTTGAAAGGTAACGTTATCGTTCAAATCAGTCTCTATAGAGAAAATCAATGAGCACAACCCTACCGTAGAGCTCTATTGCATGATACTCACTAGATAGTTATTTCAGTCATCAGTTTGACACATAAAAAAAAATGCTTGATTATGACTGCAATATCTACATGTTTAAAGTATAGACCTTAGTATCTGAGGGTCTTTGTTTATTCTGGTACACTGGGTTTAATGGAATACCCAGTGATCCCTGAAAGAATGTTCTAAAATTCATCCGCAGCACAACAGCAAACAGTGAGAGATAACAACATATGTGAACTTCAAATGAGCTGAGCTCCGCTAGAGACGGTCAAGTGTGCAACCTTCTGTCATTAATTTCATGTTTGAAGACGTCTCAATGTCTCATCATTACATCCGGAGATGTGGAGGAGTGTCAGATTTTGTCATTTATTAGTATCTGAGCTGATTCCATCAGACAAATATTATATTATGGAATCAGCTCTAACTTATTAGGCTTTCAATCGTTTTCAGAAAGCTGAGAGCATGAGGTGATTAAGAACAATTACCGAATACAGCACCGATCATGCAAACAAGAAAGTATGGGCCTGAGGAGACATGTAGTATGTGTGTGTGTGTGTGTGTGTGTGTGTGTGTGTGTGTGTGTGTGTGTGTGTGTGTGTGTGTGTGTGTGTGTGTGTGTGTGTGTGTGTGCGCGCATGTGGCACAGAGTCTGTTGCACTAATGAATCTCTGTGCTGATAGTTCTGGAGATGCAAGTTGACAGATCATAAATAATCATTTATGCCATTGTGTCTCTGTATTGCATAGCAGGCCACCAAGCACTGACACACAGCAACCAGCCACAGCTGCTCTGCTAATGCCACCACACTAGAGAGATGAGGGGAAAAGATTATCTATGCATTCATTCCAATAGAGTATTTTCTATACAGTAAAACTCTACTCACTTGAATATTTTGGTTTATTTTCGACTTTCTGATTTTTTTAGGAATTTTACCATGTGATGACACATTTCGAGAGTTATAAACGTGAATTTGGTAAAGTATTTTCTTTTTTAATTTATTTTAAATTTAACAATTTATAATTTTGTAATATTTCAAATTCAAAAATATTTAACTTTTGCTCTTTTTTTAATTTATACTTTTGACTTGGCATTGAATAAAAATATTAGATAAAAGCATCTTTCACAAATGATTGACAGACCGGATTTTACTTGGCACATTGAAGGTTAGTCTATTCTAATATGTACATTCTTTTAGTGTTATGGTCTTATTGTGAATTTATTTCTCCCATTTGTGTCTTTTGGCTCTCATAAATGGACTTCCATATGAAATAGCATGCATATTTTACACACTTGCATGCTGAGCTTCTTTTATAAGTTTACTCACCATAAAACATTAGAAGCATATACTCACTGAGGGGTTATTTGAATAAATGTCTGCGGTAATTGACAGCAGGACCTGCATGCCGTCCAGAGACATGAAGTTTAAAAGAGCCCAACATATTCTTTTAATCTGAGGTGAGAGGACAAAAACTGTGAGAGATTGTCAATACACAGCACAGCAGGAGAGCGAAATCTTCAAAGATACCTTCTTCAAAACGCAAAATATTTCTACAGGTCGAAACAGTATCAGGCCGAGCAAAACACCTTAGAGAGAGCCGGGGGAAAAATTGTTATAAAAAAACAAAGCAGATGAGGATGAAAAAAAAAAAATGGCACCATAAAAGGCAGCTAGAAAAGAAGCATAATGAGAGGTAAAAGAAAATCAAAGGCCTCTGTATTGTAATGTAGGTTATTTACACTATAATCAATAGTTGACATCCCATTACCGTTTCATGTGGACCTCCAGTAGACGGCAATAATTGGAGATAGCACAGAGGATTCCCCAGCGGTCGATCATTAAGCAGAGAGATGTGCTTCTCACTACCACGATTATTAATTAAAAAAGGAAATAGATTTAAATGCTGGTTTCTAACTGGCAGCTTATAAAAGTGCAGCATTGATTTGAAGGAGACCATATCTCAAAAAAATTATGAAAAAAAAAATAATCAACAGCTCTAATTGAAACTTAATATGTACTTATATATACATATATATATTTATATGTATAAACACACACATTAATAGTGGGCACAGTGTGCATCAATGTACAATCAGTGGATATAATGAAAAACAGGCGAAAAGTGCCTCCATGTCACTCTGTTTGTCAGTGTCAATAATGACTACAGTATGTTTTATGTTCACAACTGGTTCGTGGTTAAATATTATGCATTATAATATTTAAATAAAATGAAATCATATTCAACATTTTTTTTATAAAATTTCTTGCATTTGAAGGCAAGGGTCAATATCACTATTGGGCTTACCCTAAAATCTTTACAGCTAACCTTTTTAGAAAAATGCTTAATTATAGTAATTCACAGCTAGTCTTTATCCAAATAATTTGCATGGTTTTATACATTGCCAATTCCATGAAATTTCCAATTCCAATTTCAGACCTGGAAATTTAGCTTTGGCATAAAATGTATTTTACCTGCCATGTAGAAAACTGACTCTGATATGTAAAAAAAGTTTTTTCATAAAAAAAAAAATGCTTATCCCCTTACTCAATCACAGGCCACTGTAAATGATAGAAATATATAGTGACATGACAAAAATTCTCCACAGTCTGCTCGATTTAGGGGGGTGACACATCTTACCCCATTCCCCCTTACCCTTTTTATTTTCCCTTCTATCTTGGGAACATATCTCAAGCTAGCTGAGATGCCGCAGTATGTGGGTATGATTCATTCGGAAACTGGATCACTCTACAAAGAGACTGTAAATGAGAAGAGTCACACTATATGAAAGAGAATCGTAAAATTAAATGCAGTCAGGATTCATGAATATGTTATGATTAGAGTCACAGAGCCTGTATTTGGAAAGCCAAGTTTTTGCAACAGATCTCCTATCTCCCTTTTCGTCTCCATTCTCCTTCATTTATTTTGTAAACTAAGTACCATCATTCTCCTGCATTAATATGTTTCAATTGTTCTCTCTCAATTTTTACTTTCTACTCCATCTAAGTGAAATGAATGGGGGGGGGGGGGGTTCAGAGCAGAGAAAATGTTCTTCTTTAATTTATAGCTTCTGCCACAGTAGTAGAACATGCCTGACTACAGCGCTCACTGGTGTTTATGATTTATAAAATTAGGTAACACCTATTAGTTGCTTACTTTCATGCATATTACTAGATTATTAGCCATTTATTAGTGCTCATTAAGAACATATTAATGCCGTATTCTACTTGAGCTTATTCTACATCCCTAATCTTACCCAATACCTAAACCTAACAACTACCTTACTAAATATTAATAAGCAGCAAATTAAGAATTTATTGATTGAAATGTAATAGTTAATAGTTAACAAGTTTTACCTATTTTAAAGTGTTACCTAAAATTAAATTACACAAGAACATCAGGATACACAAAGCCCAACACACCTTCATTTTGTCTTCACTCCGCTACCTTTTAAAGATGTCTTATTATTGTAGTGGATTATCAAAGTCTTTACTCCACTACTCTCTCTCTCTCACACATACACACACACACACACACACACACATACACACACATTTCGCACAAAAATCATGATTCATCACCAGGTATTTCTTATTTCAACCAAATCGATGTGTTATAGCTTGTAGATTAATGACAAAATGTTCAGTTTTGGGTGGAGTAACCCTTTAAAATGTACCTATTAGTATCTTTTGAAAGTGTACAACCCCTGAAGTGACAGTTTTGTACCTTGAGTGCCTCATTTTTAGAATACTGTGTCATGGACCGTTCACACACAATGTGTTTTTCAATTACACTGCTACTCTGCCACAGGTCCTCTATGTAAACTGTGTTTCGCATTTTACAATGCAAAGATGCCTTCTGTGTGTGAAGGATCCCTCATATGCAAGATGCTAAAAAAAAGATGTGAGTGAAACAAATCTGTCTTGTGCATTTACATTGAAAAACAATGGAAAACGCGTTCTGTATGAACAGCCCCTTATAAGGGGTAATTGTGTTTATCATACTAGGGATACATTTTCCAGAGAGTGACAAATGGAAAGCATTATGGTTAAAGATGGTTAAAAGATCAAATGACACATGGGCTACAGGACAACTGCACAACACCGAAACCTGCCACACAGCATGCAGTTTTCAATAGCTTTATGGGTTTTTGCTCACTACTATATCAATGAGGTCTTCTGGCAGGGCGAATTCTCAAACCGCAATCTAATAAAAAAAGAACCATGATGGATCGTAAATATTTTTGATTGGGTAACTTCAGGACAGGGAAGCCCCACAGGTCTCTGAGACTCCACATCAAGTAATATGGCAAAACATCATTTCTGACTCAACTGACAGCTCGTATTGATGGGAACACCAAAATTTGCACACATCAAGTCTGAGCTGTGATTGTAAAAAGACTGAAAAGCAAGATCCCAACTTCTGTATTTTGCATTAAACATAAAAAAACACTTAGTGCACCTTTAACATAAACAATATGCATTCCTTGCATGGTTGAAAATAATTATTTTAAGAGCTCATCACGTATAAAATATCAGCTATGAGCAAATCAAAGGTTCATTTAATTCCTGTTGTATTAATGAAGTAATCTTTGTTATAATGCTGTTGTTATTCATTTAAAAGGAATTATGTGTAAGCTCAATGGTTGTCAAACTTTCATGTAAAATATGAACTCTGATCAATTAAAACATCCACCACTCTGACATAACAATGTTTCCTTTAAATTCCAAACAGTTTCCATTGACTTCAACTGTATGGACAAATAATACAATGGAAGTCAATGGGAAACTATTGGATTACCAGTCATACAGTTTTAGAATAACAGGGTGAAAATACAGTATGGAAGAATTGTCATTTTAGGTGAACAATCACTTCAAGAACGGTGTACACATCATAGCATTCATTGAATAATATTCATTTTCCTGTAGTTAATATTAATAATGTGGTTGTCTGGTTTAGCATTTGGTTTGGCACATATTAGAGATATAAAATTATATTACACTATAAATAAAACATTACAAATAAGTAACAAATAACACAAAAATAAAAGAAGCATTTAATTTTCAATATAATTTTATATTATATATAAAAGAATTTCAAGGGGTTCAGGCCCTATTTTGAACCTGTTTTGTTAAAAGCTATTGTTTTGTTCTATTCTTTGTTGGCGATGGAGAAAGGTCAACAAAAACAGCTAATTTACTTTTAAATTAAATCTACATGGGACCTTTAAAAGTGCAGGTTTCCTATATTAAGAAACATAAGAAACCAGACAACAAACTTTGAAAAATAAAATAAAATAAAATAAAATAAAATAAAATAAAATAAAATAAAATAAAATAAAATAAAATAAAATAAAATAAAATAAAATAAAATAAAATAAAATAAAATAAAATAAAATAAAATAAAATAAAATAAAATAAAATAAAATAAAATAAAATAAAATAAAATAAAATAAAATAAAATAAATGCAATGCTGCACCAGGTGAGCTAACAAGCAAGCCTACAGAAGTGTCATACATATGAAGTGGATTATGTGGCAAAATAATAATAATAATAATAATAATACAATAAAATATATCAAATAAAATTATGGTTATTTGCAGAAGCGCATTTCTTAAAAACAGAAAATATTAATTGTATTTAATTCATATTAAAGTGGCAACTGTGGACCACTGATGAGTTGTAAGGGTGGATTTGGGCCATAATGTCTAAGGTGTGAAGTAGACAGCCCATGTCATGCACGGCTGCTGTGAATGCAAGGGATAAACTCTCATCTGGCAAAACCCTGTCTGATTAACACCCTGCCTTATCCCGTCACAACCCCCACCCCTCCTCCATCTCTCCTCATCTCGCTTACCGCAGGCCACTTCCCTGCCACTCTTTCAAAAATCTGCTGAGTAATTCTCCCTCCCTCCAGTGCCCAGCTGGAGAGTAAAACAGAGAGATTGTGAAAGAGACAGAGAGACAGTGAGTGAGACAAAAAGAGAGATAGAGAAAACGGATAAGGAGCAGAAGACGCCGACGTTAACCTTCTCACAGGATTTGCCCGTAAATGAACTCATTTTTCATCCTGCCTCTGCCGTTAATGACTGGCACTTTCCTAACGCAGAGCATGGCCCTCTGAAGAGCGGCCCAAGTGACAGAGCTCCATTCATCTTCACATGACGGGAGCACAGGGCCACAGGACACAACGCCATGCCACACCATGCAAGCTCATATGTGTCTGGACATGGAGCCAGCAAGGGACCGCAGGGTCAGTTGGACAGGAGAGACATGGAAGGACTGGCAGGGATGCTATCGCTGAGTGCAACTGCACCAAAACAAGAGGGAGTCTGTCCAGGAGGCTGCCACTTCCTGTTCTCAGCAGGAAGAATCAGTTGATTAGCTCTTATGGAGAAGAAATAATACAAAAAAAAAAACGACAACGAAATTGCAGAACTTAGGGTCATTTAGTGTCTTTGACTAGGTTTTGATTTACTTTAAAAAAAAAATTTTTATCAAAATTGTAAATTTAATTTGATGGACAACAAAATGGAATGCCTCATCTTTGACCCATAAACATAGTCAGTTCTAAGGCAAGGCAAGGCAAGACAAGTTTATTTATATAGCACATTTCGTACACAATGGTGATTCAAAGTGCTTTACATAAAAGAAAGTCAAATAATAATGAAGAAAAATAATAACAAGAATAAAATAAGCAATTTTAAAACTTTTAAAATTATAAAAAAAATTTACTTATTTAAAATGAATTTAAAACCGTTAGAAAATGATTTTAAAAAACATACACCTATTAATTTCATCAATGCATTGGCAGAGGGAGTCAATGGGGCTGTAGTCATTTGGAGATAAGGCTAGGTAAATCTGGGTATCATCAGCATAGCAGTGATAGGCAATTTGGTTCTTTCTCATTATTTGACTTAGTGGGAGCATATACAGGCTAAACAAAAGCGGTGCGAGAATTGACCCTTGTGGGACTCTGCATGTCATGGCCGTCCACTTAGACTTACGCTCTCGTAGACTCACATAATAGCCTCTCCCTTCTAAGTATGACCTGAACCATTTGAGTACCATCCCAGAAAGCCCGACCCAGTTTTCCAGCCTCTCTAGTAGTATGTTATGATCGACAGTGTCAAACGCAGCACTGAGATATAGCAATACCAGCACCAATATTTTGCCAGAGTCACAATTTAAGCGAATATCATTTATTATCTTAATGAGTGCTGTTCTAAACATTTCCAGAACAGAAATCTGAACACTGGATAAAGCCAGGTTAAAAAGTATTTTTTCATTCTGTTAATACATTAGAGTTATACGTTTTTGCAGAGGGGATTTTTAGTATCACTCCATATCAATATAAAAAAATTCCATGTTCACCTGCATAATATAAAGCATATTATGAGAAAAATTATTAAACATGCAATAATATTGATTCAAAGCGGATGACAAAAGAACACATTCTTGAGTTTGTATTATGTTCACTGGCACATATGGACCCTCTCAGAATAAATGTTTCTTCCCTCTAACATTTGAATTATGCATTATTTGAATATCTAATAAATGCTAAAGACAAGGTCAACCAATGATCTTATTTAAGACCATCCTTGGCTTATAAGTGCAGGCCGAGAGTTTCAAAGACGTCAGTCAGTGTGGGAGGGGTACTTGTATTAAGTATGCAAGTGTGCGAGGGAGACAAACATCTCCCACTGTCAAACACAAACTTAATTGTGCCGCCTGTAGGTCCTCAGTATTGTATTATCTTTTGGGCGGGTGATGAATCACTGCCATAAAAACAATTTTATTATGGGATGACTATAGCACAGGTCAGGGATGAAGAACGACAAGAAAAACAGCATGCAATTCTTTAATTTAGGAGCTGCACTCATTATATCTAAGAACACTTCTTGTTTTTTCTTGCCATTGAGCTTTGATGCTGCTCCAGTCTTTCTCCGCATGTTGACGCAGAGTATTTGCCGCCCTTACATCTGTTCCTTACAGGACGCTTGTAACCACAGACAACAACAAGGTCTTGCTGTCAATTTGTAAATTATAGAGCTCTGCAAATGCATATAACAGAGGTGAAAGCAATGCTGTACTGTGGACTCACATCACCAAAGTGAAGCGATGTGGTAATGATGCGCTTTTATCTGCTTTCTTGCCATTTGTGTTTATATGCTTTGAAAAAGCTTTTTAACCAAAGAAACATTTGAGACTGTATCTTCAGCAGTTTCTTATAATTATTTGCCCAGCTTTTGGGACTATTTCACCATTGCTCACATGTTGCTCTTTCATAACTCTTGAGCCTCCGAAGAGATGTCTCTCTTAGATCATAAATGAATTAAATAAAGAAGTAAACAAACAGTCTAAACCTAAAATACTAATATTTAAAAGAATAATAAATAAATGAACCTAAAATACAAATGTAAATAAAAAGTAATAACAATATCTTTTTTATTATCATAATTATTACTATTATTTTTACCTATTATGATGTACATTCAGAATATAGTACTATAGAATTAATGTGTATAGCACACTCTTATATAGTATTTTATAGTCTTGGAAGAACTTGAAATATGCACTTTTATATTGTTGTATCCACCTATTCTTAATGCTATCAAAAAAAACATTTGAGATACTGAAAAAAAACTCCTAACATTTATTTTGGATATGGTTATTTAAAAAAAAATAGCCTACAAGAGTGTATTTTAGAGTAAAACTGCTTTATATCCTTTCAATGTGCTAAATCTGGTGAGTATATGAACATCATCCCTGCATGAATGTGACAACGTGAGAGATGAAAGATCAAGAGGAAGAAAGCAAACAGGAGAGGTTGGGATCTACACGACTTTCTGTGGCAGATGGAAGCATCTCAAACTGACACTCAGTGGTGAGGTTACACCTGGAGGAGAGCGACTGGCCATAACTGCACCTGTGACAATCAGGAACGACTGCTGTCATGCCAGCCGCGCTGGCACTGAGGAGCCAACCTGGAGCGGGCATGTGCCAGAGCACATGGCAAACAAATCAACACTGAAATGATGTTTGAAATACATTAACAGCTGTGAAAGGGGATATTACACACACACACTGAGAGCTGAGGTGTAAAACCATTCAGACAGGGTACACAATACTGATATTTGCTCTTTGAGCACATGTGTGCAATTATGATTAAAGTGGAAAACGTGTATCACAATGGATTATGGGTACTGGTCACCGTGACTCACAGCTGTTCAACAATCAGTCACATCATGCCAAAGAGGCTCTTGAATCATTAAAATCATGATATCTATTAACTGAATACAAAACACTCCAGCTATTAGATGAGATAATATTTTTAACTGAAATGCATGCTGAAAAAGTTTGGAAGAGTGAAAATTCTTAATTTTGCTTAATGTTTTACTGAATTATTTGCAGCCCATTTTTTAACTTTCAAGCAATGTCGTGGGTTCAGTCAATGCAAATTAAAGTCTACGGTAATGCTACTAATGCTCTGGACTGCCACATAATTTGTAAAAACAAGCAAAAAATAATTGTTTACGTTAATGCACTTACATTTGAAGACTGTGCAGAGGCACTGCACAGGAATAAATCTTAAATATGCACAGATTAGCGCTAGAATAATTTATCATCTTAATCATAAATGTTATTAATAAAAGATTACATTTATTAACTATTGAAATAACATTAAATTATAATGTGATATATTAACAGGTTTATGTGTTAACATGAGACTAGAGTACTAAAATCCCTTAGTATCTTATAACCATGTCACACATGTAAACCATTCATATAACACAAGGAAAGAACCATTTAGACCATTTATCTTAAAATTTAAATAGCATTTTGCAGAAAATATTTAACATATTCTGCCCAGAAGATTTCCATTGTGCATGCATTAATGTAAACATGATTTTTGCTTCAGAATTATTAATCCTTCCGTAAAAAAGAATGAATATTGATATATTATCTAAGAAAAATAAATAAATAACAGGATATATTAAGCTGTATCTATGAAAGCCCTTAAAATGTTGATGGCGATTCTTTTATCTCACAATTCTAAACATATATCTAACAAATGTGACTTTCTTTCTTGCAATTCTCACGATAAGCTCAAAAATCTTTATTTTACATGCAATTACGAGTTATATCTTACAATTTTGACGTCTCAAAATTGACAGTTATAAACTTGCAGTTGTGGGTGAATTGAGCTATTTCTCATAGTTGAGAATTTATCATCTTGCAATTCTGAGTTTATATCTCAATTCAGAACTTTTCTGAAAAAAAAGCTCTTATGCAAGAAATAAGAAATATGAGACATAAACCCAGATATGTGTGCTGAGACTAGAGCATGAAAACTGTTAGCAACTTTATAACCAAGTCACACTGATAAACCTGTAACAAGGAAAGGACCATGTAGGCTTCTTACCATTTAAATAATATTTAATATAACTGCTTATGTACCGTATGCCTTGTTTATGGTTTCCATTATGAGTAACTTACTGTAACTAACATGCATTTTGCCGACAATAGAGCAATCTTTCCATTATTACACAACTATTCCTGAACTTTCCCCTTTAGGCCTTATCTACACACACACAAACAAGTTTTCCATTGCTTGTATTTCCTGTGTGATTTGGAGTGGCTGATCTGTTTAGATGGCTGTATCTACGCAGAGGACATGCTGCTATATCCACTGGCTGACTAAGGCGTCCCTCTCAGAACAAAGGACCACATTAATGTAGACAGGAATTGCCATTTGATTTCTTTCAGGTCTCTTTCTCCTTTCGCAGTGGGTCAGATAGGTCCTTGAATAAAAACAGACAAAGGCAGCTTTTCCTCTATTTTGAAAAGGAAGGGACTGGAGAGAAAGGTTACAGGCAATGATAACATGTTTAATAAGACAAGGCCACAGCGGCAAGCTCTGTTATCTCACCCAAGACAGCAGAGAGGGGCAGAGGGAGAGAGTGAGAGCGAGTGCAGAGCCGTACGGTGTGCGTTAACCCCTCCCCACCCCTGCTCCGGTGGCCCAGCCTGTGGTCCACTCCAGAGCCCGGTCAGTCAGAAGCCATTACACCCACTATTAACTCCTGCTAAGCATCATTAAGCATGCAAATTGAAGGGGGACGACGGCTCTGAAAACTTTTTAGTGCCCCCTTCCCCCTCCCCATCCCGCCACCAGACCTTCTCACGTTGTCTGGCGCTCGGCAGAGCCGAGGATCTTACTAAGAACTGCTCAGATCAATGTCAGTCCAATGATATCCTTAATTTAACTCCATTCCTTCTCTCCTTCTGATCCACCCGTGCACGAGCTGCTCTTCTATGAGATCTGACCTTCTGCAGTAAACACAAATCAAAGCATTGACTGAAGTATATTGTTGACTGTATATTGAGTGCTTACACACTTGGGTCTCTTTTTTTGGGATGGCATTCACTTTAAAGAATCTAAGCTTGTCTGGTGCAAAAGTGTCTCGTAAATGTATCCTTTGAAAAGGTTCTGGTTGTGTCTGCCTATACAGAAGACTGGTGAATTCTGAAATATGAAATATTTTTTTGATAGATTATTGACAGCTGACAGTTAAAATCATGAAGGTATTGCTATATCAGTGCATAAATATTATGCATTTAGTTTTTTAAAGTGACATATTCATTGAGTTCACGTAATAAAATGGGTATTTTTAACTCAATTTCTATTCTATATATTATTTTATTATAGCTGTCACAGTAAACATTTAATAATATGGCAGAAAAACACCAATAACGTGATGGCTCTGAAAATTGAAAAGAAAAACTCAAAAGCTCGAAAGAAAACGTCAACATGAGAACCTATTTATGCTACACACCTCAATAAATACAGAACATACATCATCAACAGTCAAGAAATAAGGACTTCATCAACGATTTGAGTACATATTATAAAAGTATGATAATCTGGAAGCAGTTTATGAGCAGGGGAAACAACCTTGTTGGCATTCTTTCCATTTAGCTTCACAGAGGAAGAGGAAAGATTCATTTCATGGGAAACATCGCCCTCCGTTGGTGGCTGTTGGAAAGGTTACATACATTGTTTGTTTGAAATGACAACAAAATAATGACAAAGATTATGCTGAATTCTTATGATGGTTATTTAAAAATGTATTTTTCTCATTAATGGACAATATTAGGCATAAACAGAGGTGAACTTTAGTGTTGGGCCAACTTGGGATTTCATCTTTGATGAATATGTTTTGTTCTACTCTCATGTTAAAATCATTTCCAATCTTCTTTTCACTATTCGCATTATAAGTGAGCTTAATTATTTATGGCTCCATTAAGGCAAATGACCTTTTAATATTTCTGTGCATGTTTAATTTTAACGATAAGCAAGTCAAACCGAGTAAATGGAATTGCAGACAAAAGATAAACAGCTTTCAAGGCAACAACGCTGATAAGTAGCATTTAATTTACTTCCTGAGAGAAACTCTTTGAGTAGATAGAAGACAATTGATGTCGGTGGCCCCGCCTTTTACTGATTCGTAAAAATACTTTAATTAAATGGTTTAAATAGCATCTAATTCATCTTAAAGTAATTTCACTCACTAATTAGTTATTAATTATCTGCTTAAACTATGCGAAACTTTCTCTAACCCCATCTTCAACCTTTATTTTGGACTAGTTCACCAAAAAACTAAATTCTGTCATTATTTACTCATCCTCATGTTGTCAAAAATCTGTGACTTCCTTTCTACCGTTGAACACAAAAGGAGATGTTAGGCCGAATGTTCTTCTGCCAAACTCTAAAAAGAAGAAAAATACACTAGAAAAGTGGTCAACTTGTGCACTATTTGTAGTCTTCTGAAGTCATACAATAGCTTAATGTCAAGAAATACATTATATACTGGAAATGTCAGTGCCTGGTCCTCACATGTGTCCTGCAGTAAAATGCAATATTTTTGAATGCAAATGTTACTAAGTTTTGCATTCGACTACAATTTTGCTCTCTCCCTCTCACATAAGTTTTGAAGACTTAGAATATAGAATATGTTAAATATGACATCTCAATAAAAATGTGATCTCTTATCATTTCTGTAACCTGATAACACACAACACTTGTGCTTTTAGCTTCATTGACAAACGTGTACCTTTTACAAGACCATCTGTCTCTGTATAAAAAATGGTACTGTTGTTCTCTTTTATCTTGTTGCTTGTTTACTGACAACAAATCAGAATGATAAGACTACGCAAATGCCACTTACAACAGGTGTCATATTTGCAACAATGAGGGCCAGCCAGATTACTTTTTTAATTTACATTCTACATACTTTAAAATAAATGAGGTGGACTTAGGAGAAAGGGGTAAAATAATGTGTGTGTGTGTGTGTGTGTGTGTGTGTGTGTGTGTGTGTGTGTGTGTGTGTGTGTGTGTGTATGAATTTATTTAGTTAAATGTACTTGTGATTTTCATCACATCTATCTTAGTAAATTATTAGTAATTTTCAGTAAGTTATCATTTATAATAGCACATGATTTAATTGTAAGATGATGACAATGAATGATGATGATCATAATAATATCATTTCTTTTTATTTCCGTGATCACCATATTTTTTTACTATTATTATTACTATTATTTAAAATAATTGTAAACTATACTACTTAACACTAATAACTAAACAACTCAGATCCGTTTTTAAAGAAAGGGACCATGTGAATGCAAAAAGTCTGTGGTTCCTTGTTCCTGTTAATTTTTTGGGTCCATCAAAAAAGGTTTGATATGTTCTCATTTCATGAGAATTCAGGTGTAAAAAAAAAACACTAATATTACAAATTTGCATCCATCGGTGTATTTGCAGCCATCCGCTTCTGTTATTCACATCGTTCCCGCCATATACAGCACATTCAAACTGACCCTGGCCGTCTGCAATCCTGTCACACTCTGCATTTTCTCAGCAGCTTGTTTAGAGTGTTGTACATGACATTATATTAATCAGAAAGCTAAAAATCACACCAGTTCTATTACATTAGCTGAGACAGCACATTTCCAATATGTACAGAAATATTCTCTGAGATGGCATATGCATTAAGAGAACGTCCTTATTGGTGCAGAGATGGAAGCTGACAGCGGTAAATTAGTAATCAGCTTCCTGGATATTGAAAAATTTCTAATTTATCAGGTGGAAATGGTGGAAATCTTTTCACTGCATGTTGTTAGTGTCCCAACAGTGGGTATGTGATGCTCATGTGGGGATATTGTATTATCCTGATAAGGTCTTTCTTCACACACTTTTGATTTTTACAATAAATATGAAAGTATTGATATTTACAGTACATAATATGATGAAAATAGATATTTATCAGTACAAAAATCCCAAACATAAACACACAAGTAGTTTTGTAATTAATGTATGCATTGTCTACGAAATTAAACCTCACATAGCTTGGGCTGCCAAGATGAGGGATTAAGAAAAAAGAAAAGAAAGCTATGAAACACTTGGTGGGAAAAGAAAAGACTGGCGTTATAAAAGACAACAGAAAGGAAATCAACTTCCTCAGCTGTGGCCATATGTTACCAAGGTGATGTTCCATGAAATCGATCCCAGTCTTAATATCTGCCAGCACTTGGGCTTCCAGAGTCTTAGCTGGCTCTTTGCATGCTGATCTGGGCATGGCTGAAAAAAGTGTGAGTAGGCGTTACAGGCTACTGAGAAAAGAATATATGCATCTCTTTTTTCAACCTTATTTTAAGTTGTTGTTTAGATGTACTGATATCTCAGCTTGAACTGTCTTCTGAAGATCCTTTTAATATGAATTTGGAAAAAAGTTCCTCCAGTGATTTTGTAGCATGAATCATCTGTCACACTTTATATATCAATGCGTGCACACATAGAGATAGTCAGAGTAATTTCCTGCCTCAGTGTTCCAAAAAAAAAAAAAAAAAAAAAAACAAGAACAGCAAAAAGCACACTAGCCAAGAGAAAAAAAAAAAGTTTTTTGTATTACTTGAATATTAGCACTTCTATGGTAACAACTGCAAAATTAACCAGAAAAAAAGAAATCATTAATTCTGACACCTTATTAATTATGTGTACAGAAACTATGATTAATGCTTTTTCTCCAGTGAATGCACTGATTCTTGTTAAAAGACACCAATTCAAACCACATTAGATGGATCCAAAATGATACAAGAAACAAAGAACACAGTTCTTTTTGCAATCAAACAGTCTCTGCCCTTACAAATGGATCTGAGCTTTTTACAGAGTTGTTTAGTTGTAAGTGTTAAGTTCTAGTGTTTCATAAGTGACCATAAACAAATAATGTGATCAAAAATAAGTATTACTTAAAATTAACACTTTTCATTGATTGATTGGTTGATTGATTGATTTATTTATTGATTTACATGTATTTATTTAATGACACTTTAATTATTATTATTATTGGTGCATCTGTTGTTTTTCTTGTTCTTGTTAATAATAATAATATTAATGTGGTCAGAAATCTTAAAATAAATGCATTATTATTTTTATCATCATCATTATTAATCATGAAGTGCTCAATCAATATTACATAAGTGAGAAAATAAGCAAACAAATAAATAAATTGTTGTCCAGAATACATATAAATAAATAAATAAATAAAATTATTATTATTATTATTATGAAGTTCTCAGTCAATATGACGAAAGTGAGAAAATAAATTAATTGTTGTTATTAACAATATTAATCAAAATAATAATAGTGTTAAAAAGTCAAGATTATAGAAACATGCATTATAATAAATAAACATACTATGATGATGATAATGAGGATGCTGAATGTTAATTATGAAATGCTCAGTCAATATTACTTAAGTGAGCAAATAAATAACCAAATAAATAATTTGTTGTTATTGTTAATAATAATAATAGAGTTCAAAAGTCAAGTTTACATATAAATAAATGTATTATTATAATAAATAATATTCATATTAATATTATTAAAAGCTTTTAGTTTCTGTGTATAAGTTTTTAAAATACCTGCCATTCCTTATAAACAGAAAATGCATGACATCTTGCTGCATGTCATCATAAACTCTGCACGGTAACCTAGAACAGCCAAAAACATTTGAAATGTTGCAAATGTAAGAATCAAGTGAACTTTGAGTGTTCTGCATTCACAATGTAATTTAACACAACCCCCGCACTTTCTCTCGGAATAATCAAAAGGGTCAGTTGGATTACACAACCTCAGGAAGTTACAGCCTCATTCCTTTAAATTGCACCACACTCAGAATTGATCAAATTCAGCAGATATCCAACGATATATCCTCATCACAATGCTAATACAAGGAGCTTTTCGACTGTCTGTAGAATGCATGAGAGATGCTGTCGGAGAGAGCAAGGGCCTGGAGACATGCAGCCAGACAGAGCAGGAAACAGCAGGTGGAAAAAGGCCTTTTGTCCCTGTCCCGCTATTAATCTGAAGACTATAGAGAAATCCCAAAGGAATTAAACGTGATACTCCTAAAGCTTTTTTGCTCTTGCCAGTCTGACTGCAAATTAAAAGATGGGGAGGGAGGGAATAGTGAAGAGGGAGGGACTGTTAATTGCTTGCCAATCAATAATTCTATAATTACTTTGTGACAAATGGCCGACCTGCAGTGCTGGAACTGGTGAGGAAAGGAAGGGTTCAGGTGTCGGAGGGGACGCGTAGAGGGGGTTGGGTACAACCAGGAACGGAAATATTTGATTTTGTGTCTGCAAGCGCCGTCACTCTGGGCACTGTGACGTGGAATTTGTGTCAGGTTTAAACAAGACGGGAAGGTCTCCAGGGAGCTTCTGTCTGGGGTTTCAGTGAGAGTGAGAAGGGAGAGAACAGCAGCAGGCCTGCATCCCTGAAGAAATCACAGGGTGGAATTCATTCACAGTGAGATCCGAGGCGGATTTAAAAGGACTAGTTTACACAAAAATGAAAAAGGTATCATCATTTACTCACCTGCTTAACACTCCAAACCTGTATGAATTTTTCTGTATGAAAGAGCTTTACTGCTCTTCTCCATGCAATTAGGCTCTCAAACTTCAAAGACGATGCAGAAGCACTATAGAGAAGGATCATAAAACTGGTCCTCGTGAAAACCCTGTATTTTCCTATAGGTATTCTGAAATGATAGCTTTGCCCAGAACAATATGAAAATTAAACAATGGCAGGGAGTTCATGAGATTGTGATTAAAAATGCTGAAGATTAAAAAAAAAAAATTTTAAACACTTGTGTTTAAATCATGTACATGATTTCATGAAAATATTACTTGATGATATTAACTATTCGATAAAATATGTGAATATGTTGCTGTGTTATTTTAGTTTAATTGAGATAATATGATAGCTTTTTAAGTGTTTTTGTTTATATATTTTCCATTTCATTTTAACTTTAAAGTCATTTTTAGTCATTTTTGTTTCTTTAAAATGTTTCTACAAAGGTTTTATAAACTTTTATTTCAGTTTAAGTTATTTTATTAAGTTAAACAAAATTATAATGAGAAATGTTTCCCTGACAAATAGCTGAAATGAAAACGTTAGCATGTTTTCAGTTGATTTCAAGTAACACTTTTTTAGTTTCCATTTCAGTTTACTACTGTATAATAACATTGATATGCTGTTATTTACACGTTTTTGTATATATATATGCTATATAAATTCATATTTATATCATCTCATTTTCCAAAAGATAAAGACTAGAACTTTTAAATGCATGCATCATCTAAAAATTCCCCTTTGTGAACTTAGAAGTAAAACTGCATTTACTGTAGATTTCCTCAAAGCTAGTTATTAGTTTTAAAATGTATTTGGTCTTTAAAAAAAACTGAGTAATTCTATCAATGGAAAACATTATATTACAAAACATTTTTTAGAATCTTGAAGTTGTTTTTTCATATACTACTGGTAGAATTTAATATTTAATTTTAGATTTAAGATTAATTTAAGTTTTTATTTAACATAAAAAGTATTTTAAAACTGATAAAAAAAGATATGTATTATAGCTACATCAAGGACTTATATTTCTGAGACATATCACCTTCACACCAAATCCATTTTATTGCTTGTCACCATTAACCTTGAAGCAATTAGATTTTTTTACTTTCCCTTCAAACTGGACACTGACCTTCGCCCATTGTTACCAAACCCTTTTGTGGATTTTCATGTCTGCCTTTTTCCTTTCAGGGTTTAATTTGCATTATAATAGCACCAAAATTGAATATTTTCAATATAAACCATTTAACTGAATACAAACCCTTTCAACAAACTGATTTGCATTCCTTCAGCTGACTTTCATGCATCTCTTATGTTTCACAGCAGGTGAAAGAGCTTTTGTGTGCCTAAAATCATCTCAATTTCAGAGTAGCTGGTGGACAAATCTTTTGAAAGAGCATAAAAACAAGGAAAGATTTCAAATGTACAATGCCAGTGAGGGCCAATTGATCCTGGGCTTCTGCAGACTGTTCAGAAACCCCGTGCCCTCACTGAGCTGCTTTATTCAGGGCTTCTGCCGAGTCTGTGTGTTTGCGCTCAAGTATCACAGGGAACTAATGAAGTGCGGTAGGAGGCAGCCGCACACACTGTGGCATGATAAAGCCAGGCATGGACCACCGATCTCCTGACTGCCAGAGAGCTGCTTGTCATTTAGCACAAACCCCTTCTGGAATATATTAACTATATTCTTATTGCTCAGACAGCAACATAAACCTCCCACAGATTCTGAAGAAATCACTGTACATATTAAGACACGGAATGTTTTTATACCAATTAATCAATAATGTAGGGTTAGGTTAATATGCTGTGTATGGGATATTATTTAAATATGAATAGTTTGACCGAAAAATGAAAATTCACTAGAAATGTACACACCCTCGGGCCATCCAAGATGTAGATTAGTTTTTTCTTCTTTGGAACAGATTTGGATGAATTTAGCATTCCATCACTTGCTCACTAATGGTCTGCAGTAAATGGGTGCCGTCAGTACTGATAAAAAGAAAAAACATCACAGTGATCCAAAACATGACTGCAATGACTCATACAGCATTCCACTTCTCAAGATGTTAATTGTTTTTAATGATTTTTTACTTCAAAATGCTGCTTCCGGATAAAATACGAGTACTCTATCCATAATATTGCTTTCTCCAGATCCGAATCAGGAGAAAGATATGCACAGATCAAGCAGCATTTACTAGCAAAAACAGTCAAAAACAGTTATATACGACTCTTGTCAATAAGAGACGGTATAAAAGTAAAAATGCCTTAATGATTTGTTTATTACAAATATGCAGCTTTTTGCTTCAAAAGATTTTAATCTGTTCCAATGAAGAAACAAACTAATTTACATCTTGGATGGTCTGAGGGTTTCAGCAACTTTAAATTTTATTAAATTTAAATTGTTATTATTATTATTATTTTTTTTCATGCACTGGTAAATTTTGAGATATTGGGCTAGTTTGCTTTTATAATTTGCCTTCTTTCAGATTAGTGGAAAGAAATTATCCAGATCTGTAGATTTCAATTACAATAAATATCTTTAAAGGTCATTTTCTCAAAAATATTTTTTTCTCATGCCACTAGGCCAGAAATCGTCTCGGTTATGTATGGTAACCCTCGTTCCCTGAAGGAGGGAACGGAGACGTCACGTCGGTGACCGACGAATATGGGATATCACTTCGATAGACCAATCTACTTCGAGTATAAACTAAACAAGCCAATGCACATTGGCATGCAATTATTGCATCCAGCTGCCGCTGATCACTGCGTGAGTATAAGAGGGCAGCAGGTGCAATGCATACCAGTTTTTCGCTGAGGAGCCGAGCCGGGGACCCAGCAGCTCAGCGGCGGTACAGCAACCATGGCGACGGGACGTGGCGTCTCCGTTCCCTCCTTCAGGGAACGAGGGTTACCATACGTAACTGAGACGTTCCCTTTCAGTCGGTCACTCTCGATGCCACGTCGGTGACCGACGAATATGGGATCCCTATCAAAGCGCCATGGGTGCTGCCCCTTCCAGTGCCCTGTGCGAGCCACCTGCACCCCTATTAGGTGTAGGCCGGGGCTCAGAACAAGTAGCTTCACTCACCGTTGTCAAAGCACTACCTCACTGCGTGAGATTGGATAACACTGGGAAAACGTACCCGGTCCGCTTGGAACCGGGACGCTGCGGAAGCCCCATCCTTCCCGAAGGAGGTCTCGGAGGCAAATACACATATAGCATCCGTTTAGGAGTATACAGAGAAATTAGAGGTGATTAAAAACCCTCTTGGGAAGGCAGAAGTCTGCCAGGGAAACACGGGCTCTAAGGCTATACCGTGGACTATACACATACGAGTACCGCTTAGGTCTCAATATGGAACCCACCCTTCCATGGTTCTCACGGATTCATCATGAAGGCCTGGCGCCGGACGTTCCGCCATGTCCAGCTGCTTAGGGTGATGGAGGATCTCAACAGGGTCTACAGTACGGACACTCTGGAGCAGTTTAAGCCAGCCGACACTAACCGGGGCCTCTAAGTGCCTCTACCCGTTTGAGGTGAGAACACAGGAGGATACCGGCTCTACACGAAGGCTATAGAACCTAGCGAACGTGTTAGGGGTCGCCCAGCCCGCAGCTCTACAAATATCTGTCAGCGAGGCGCCACAAGCCAGCACCCTGGAGGATGCAACACTTCTAGTTGAGTGAGCTCGCAACATGAACAGGCAGGGCACATCCTGAGCCTGATAAGCCAGGGTTATGGCATCCACAATCGTTTGATGTACGCAATGGTCGCATTGTTGTCCATTCGGACCAGCACATGCTTGTCTCGTAAGAGAGACCTTTGAGACGGTTCAAGGCAAGGTGTACTGCTAGCAATTCTAGGTAATTGATGTGCCACTGCAGCTGCGGGCCCGTCCAGACCCCTGAGACTGCATGCCCGTTGTACGTGGCCCCCCAGCCGGTGGTGGAGACATCCGTGTAAACCACAGCATGCCTGGAGATCTGCTCTAGGGGCATCCCTTCCCAGAGAAATGCAAGATCTGACCTCGGAGTGAGGGTTTGGTGACAGGCCGGTATAACTTGGACCCGGTGGATGCCGCGCTTCCACGCCCACCTCGGGACTCGGCCATAAAGCCAGTGCTGGAGCAGTCTCATATGTAATAGGCCGAGCGGTGTAAGTGCCGCCGTGGCCGCAATATGACCCAGGAGCCTCTGAAAGAGTTTCAGTGGGACCGCTGTCCTGCTCTTGAACGTATTCAAGCAGGCTAGCACCAACCGCGCACATTCCTCTGTGAGGCATGCTGTCTGTTCGACCGAATCCAACTCCATACCGAGAAAAGAGATCCTCTGCCACGACGAGAGTTTGCTCTTTTCCCAGTGCATTGCACCTGCTGCCCTCTTATACTCACGCAGTGATCAGCGGCAGCTGGATGCAATAATTGCATGCCAATGTACATTGGCTAGTTTAGTTTACATTCGAAGTAGATTGGTCTATCGAAGCGATATCCAATATTCGTCGGTCACTGACATAGTGTCGAGAGTGACCTACTGAAAGGGAACTCCACTTCAGCAGCACAAAAATATACCAAACTTTCAAGTTTTATATATATTCTAAAA
Source organism: Carassius carassius (assembly GCF_963082965.1). NCBI lineage: Eukaryota > Metazoa > Chordata > Actinopteri > Cypriniformes > Cyprinidae > Carassius > Carassius carassius. The sequence continues at coordinate 6,250,240 of NC_081801.1, forward strand.
GTTTTTAAAGAGTTTTTAAAGGTTTTTTTTATATATTATTTGCGTGACATGAATTTAACATTTTATGATGTGTATTAAACATTTAAAGAAATTTCAGTCTTCCTACACCAGAATGTCACATTTATGTTTGTGCCACTTGGCCTATCCTTGTAATTATCTGTGAAATTTACTAGCAATCACTAAGGGAAAATTGCTTTAAAGTAAATCCTACACCAGTGTATGATCTTCTGGGACAGAAGTTGAGAGAGCCATCTTGTGCAACAGCTCTGTGGCCTAAAACCGAAAAAAAGGATCTGTAGTATTAATAGAAATCTTCACAGTGGTCATTTCGAAGCCTTAATGCCTTAAGTAACAGTATTGGAAAACTGAAAAAGTTTGAGGGCAGTAGGTTGTGTGCTTAGTGTAGCAATGATCAAAGACTCTGTACCAGTGATTCCAGTGGCTGAAACTATATTACGAAGCAAAGAGGCCAGAGCTGTAGCTCAGGGCCAACTTTTGATGGATACTGATTAGTGTGAGTATAAACACTTCCACAATCCTGGCGCGATCCCTTTGTATCAAAACTAAGATGGAATGATTATCTCCAATTTTTCGCCACTCCTCTGATCCCAAATTGTGCCACCTTTGATTCCTTCTGTCCGATTATTGGACATTATCGTATCTCATCTGTCATGGCTCCTTTGAAATGTCTTGGTTTCATCTTTAGAACTCTGACTCACTTCCTTTTTGAAGCTGGTAGCACATTCTGATGGCTGGTAGGCCGTTGTGAAAAACTAGCTTTCTGTTGGAGCTAGTTTTAGTATGGCCAGCAGGGGGTGATCATTCCCTGACTTGTATGGGTGCAAATATGTCACGGACAGTTGGCTAAACATCTGATGCATATAAGACACAAAAGTAAAAACACTTCAGGAGTGTCGACGTCGAAATGCTTGAATTCTGAAGTGTGCGTCACGTTCTTTAACATTCTTTTAACGTTTAACAAAGATACTGTGACACCAAGCCCCCTTACAAAAGAATAAACCCACCATGTTTACAACTGTGATGGCGAGCGGTTGTCAGGATCAACTCAACTCAGTTTTACACATTGTGGCACATTGTCTGTTATTGTGACGACATTTCCACGCCTCGAAATGTGACGATGAACGAAACAAACTGTGATTGGTTGTTTGACATGTTGGTCAAACGGCCTCATGGGCGGGCCTTGGCCAATGAAAGCTGCCATGAATTCCAGACCTTCAGTCTCCAGACTAAGGAGCAAACATCTTAGTATAACGAGTCAGACTTTAGAATGTAAAACGAAGCAACCTTCTGATAATGCATTTAGACAGGCACTTGTAAAAAGGAGCATCATTAAGCCTCCTGACATTCTGTAGTAATTAAAGGGTTAGTTCATCGAAAAATCAAAATTATGTCATTAATAAGTCACCTAAGACCTCCGTTTATCTTCCGAACACAGTTTAAGATATTTTAGATTTAGTCCGAGAGCTCTCAGTCCCTCCATTGAAACTGTGTGTACGGTCTACTGTCCATGTCCATAAAGGTAAGAAAAACATCATCAAAGTAGTCAATTTGAAATCAGAGGGTCAGTTAGAATTTTTTGAAGCATCGAAAATACATTTTGGTCCAAAAATAGCAAAAACTACGACTTTATTCAACATTGTCTTCTCTTCCGTGTCTGTTGTGAGAGAGTTCAAAACAAAGCAGTTGGTGATATCCAGTTCGCGAATGAATCATTCGATGTAACCGGATCTTTTTGAACCAGTTCACCAAATCGAACTGAATCGTTTTAAACGGTTCGCGTCTCCAATACGCATTAATCCACAAATGACTTAAGCTGTTAACTTTTTTGATATGGCTGACACTTCCTCTGAGTTAAAACAAACCAATATCCCGGAGTAATTCATTTAATCAAACAGTACCGAGCCGAGCCAGATAACGAACAAAAGATTGACTCTTCTCGAGTCAAGAACCGTTTCTGTCAGACGCGTCTGATTCGAGAACCGAGGAGCTGATGATACTGCGCATGTGTTGTGTGATTCAGCGTGTAGCAGACCAACACACAGAGCGTCTGAACCGAACTGGTTCTTTTGGTGAATGACTCTGAACTGATTCTGTGCTAATGTTATGAGCACGGGTAACCAAAGGCTTGAATGAAGGGCAATCATCGCCAATGACACCATTACGTCGAGCGCAAAACAACGGATGAACCGTTTTCTTCAACCAGTTTATTGAATCGAACTGTCCGAAAGAACTACTGCTGATCCGAAAACCAATGAGTCAATCTTGTGTTCATTATCTGGCTCGGCTCGGTGTTCATCTTCAGTTCTCTCTTCACAGCAGTTCATTCAGTGTACTGTTTGTGTAAATGAATTACTTTACTAAAGGGGCTTTTAAGCCCCTTTCACACTGCAATTCCGGCAAATACACGGGTAAAGCGTTCCGGCAATTGTTCTCAGGTAGCTAGATTTTGCACTTTCACACTGCCAGTGATTACCCAGGATATGTGCGTGCTTTCACACACAACCCGTAAAGATCCCGTAATGAAACGTGACATCAGGGCGTTACGTGTAATGTACGAGTCGAAAACGTTAGGCACGTTATACTTTCACTGAAGCAAGCGAACGATCTCGGCGTCAGCGCAGAAAGTGAGGAACTAACTGATCTCTGCTTCATTACAGTTTGCACATATTTTTTCGGCGCGAACGTTGATCTTCCTTCAAAACAGCCGGTAAAAGAGTTGCATGATAACGTGCGTCATCACTTCGACACGCCATTAGATCTGGCTTTTATTGACACAGCGCTTGTCCTGGGTTGAACCCGGCAATGTTACTAGGCCCCCGACCCGGGTTCAATGCCGGAATCAATCCCGGGACGTGTTTGCTTTCACACAGAAGTGACCTGGCAATGTTCCGGCAATATACCGGGTCCGACGTGCAGTGTGAAAGGGGCTCATTAGAGCAGCTTTATTAAGGTGTAGGCTACGAACGCAGCTGTGGCATGCAGAAGGCAGAGTCTGGTTCCTCTAGGAAACCTCTTGAGCTGCTGTATGCATCTGCACATGCATTTTTCTAGCCTCTGTTCTTGTTATTTTACACAAACACTGCTCTAAGTTTTTCCTTGTCAAAAATAAATTTATTCTGGTTCAACTTGTCAAAGCGAGCAAGCTGATAAAGTACTGATTTTGTTTCTTTCTGAACAAGAGACTAGACATACTTACAAATTCCTTGTCTGCCTAGATTAATTACTGCATTTACATTACAGTGCAGTGTATGAGAACGTACTCGGTTACTAACGTAACCTCGGTTCCCTGAGATGAGGGAACGAGTACTGCGTAAGCTAGCTTACGCTATGGGAAAAGGTCCCCTTTTCTCGAGAATATGAAGCCAAAAATTATCCTTAATTTTTAAATAATGTAAAACGCAGTGCTGCAGCACAGCAGACCCAAGCGAAGCGGCTCGCGCGCTTATTGGCTGTGCTGCGGCAACTGCAGCAACCTATGGTGAGGCGGCGGAGAGTAACGAACCAATGGGGGCGCTTCGCGCCCATTGGACGTCAGAGCGCGCCAAAATAGGCGTGGCTGGAACTATATAAGCCACCGCTTCACCATAGGGATCAGGTTTTAAATCGACTGAAGCGATCACCCGGTCCGAGCACATAGCACGGCAGGTTACGCAGTACTCGTTCCCTCATCTCAGGGAACCGAGGTTACGTTAGTAACCGAGTACGTTCCCTTTCGAGAGTACTCTCGTACTGCGTAAGCTAGTTTACGCTATGGGACCACAATGTAAAACGCCGTGCGTGCTCGGGAACTTCGACCTGTCACAGCCCGAGGCGAGAGCTCGGGGCTTTATAGCAGGAGAAATCCCAGTCCCAACAGCCAACCTTAGTGAGCTTTATATAGGGAACGAAAAAAGGGGGACGTGATAAGGCTTAGCACGTCTATATAGAAAGTACCCTGGCCTGCAGGGCAGGGACTTGCAGATTATAGAATCTAATAAATGTGGACGGAGAGGCCCAGCCTGCCGCCGCACAGATATCATCCAGTGGTATCCCGCAGGACCACGCCCATGACGAGGCCATACCTCGGGTGGAATGGGCTCTGATGCCGAACGGGCAGTGAAGGCCCTTAGATTTGTAAGCCAGCGAGATAGTGTCTACTATCCATCGCGATAGGCTTTGCTTCGTGGTGGCGAGACCTCGGGTGCGCCCACCAAAGCATATGAAGAGCTGGTCCGACCTCCTGAATAAGGCGGAGCGCGCAATATAGGTTTTAAGAGCCCTGACGGGGCAGATGAAGCTCGCGTTGCTTTCGTCGCTTTGCGAGGAAAGGGCTGACAGCGAGATGACCTGCGCTCTGAACGGTGTTGAGAGCACCTTGGGGACATAGCCGTGTCTTGGTCTGAGAATGACTCTGGAGTCATTAGGCCCAAACTCGAGACAGTCAGCGCTTACAGATAGCGCATGTAAATCCCCCACTCGCTTGACTGAGGCCAGAGCCAGTAGAAAAGCGGTTTTGAACGAAAGAAGCTTCATATCGACAGACTGAAGCGGTTCAAAAGGGGGGGCCCTTTAAGGCCTCTAGGACCGTAGACAGGTCCCAGGAAGGGATTGAAGGGGGTCGGGGAGGGTTCATCCGACGAGCTCCCTTAAGGAAACGAATGACCAGTTCGTTTTTTCCCAGTGATAGGCCGGCCACCGGAGCATGAGAAGCTGCAATGGCTGCCACATACACTTTGAGCGTAGACGGGGATCTGCCCGCATCTAAACGCTCCTGTAGGAAGGAGAGTATCTCCGTCACGTCACATAAGTGAGGGTCTAGGTTCCGTGTCCCGCACCAGGTGGAGAACACTGACCATTTCTGCGCGTATAGGCGCCTGGTTGAGGGCGCTCTGGCTTCCGTAATGGTCTTTAACACTCCCTCAGGGAGGTTCCCGGGTACCCGTTGAGGGGCCATACATGAAGGGCCCAAAGTTCAGGGTGGGGATGCCAGAGCGCGCCCTTCAGCTGCGTGAGGAGATCTTTCCGCAGCGGTATTGGCCATGGGGCTGTACTGGACAGCTGCATCAGCTCGGAGAACCAAGGTTGGGTCGTCCAGAGTGGGGCTACTAGCAGCATAGCACATCTGCTCTTCCTGACCCGATCGATGACCTGCGGTAGCATCGCGACCGGTGGGAAGGCATAAAGCGGGCGTCTGGGCCAATCGAGGGCCAGCGCGTCCCTGCTCTTTGAAAAATATATTGGGCAATGAGCGTTGTCTTCTGAGGCGAAGAGGTCGACCTCTGCCCTGCCGAAGATGCTCCACATCAACTGAACCGTCTGTGGGTGAAGAGACCACTCCCCAGGGGGAACATTCGCCCTGGAAAGCATGTCCAGGCCCCGGTTCAGGATGCCAGGTACATGCGCTGCCTTTAGCGAGCGCAGATTGTAATGTGCCCATGTCAGAAGACGCTCGGTCAGGGTGTGCAAGGTTTCTGACCTGACACCACCCTGGCGATTTATGTAGGCCACCACTGACATGCTGTCTGATCTGACCAGAACGTGGTGGCCCTTTAAAAATGGGAGGAAAGCTTTCAGGGATAGTTCGACCGCTATCATCTCCAGACAGTTTATGTGTAACAGTCGCTCCGGGCTCGACCAGAGGCCGGAGGCAGACCTGCCCTCGTACAGGGCGCCCCAACCGAGGTTGGATGCATCTGTCGAGACTACTTTCCATTTCGAGACAGCGCCCGTGCTTACGCCTAACTGATACCAGTTGGCTATTTTCCAAGGGGCCAGAGCTGTGACGCAGCCGTGGGTCACCCTGATTTGCAGGCCCAGTTTGAGAACCGCAGAGGCTGATGCCATCAGACCTAGCATTTCCTGAAATCGTTTGAGAGGGTAAAGAGACCCGGCTTTGAACGACACGGCTAAACGCTGAATAGTGAGAGCGCGCTGTGACGTCAGACGCGCTGTACATGTCACAGAGTCTATGTCTATCCCCAAAAAGGAAATCCTCTGGCTGGGAGACAGAGCGCTCTTGACAGTGTTGATCGTGAGACCCAGGCATTCTAAATGGCTGAGGATCCAGGATCTGTGTGTCGCCAGTAGTTCCTCGGAATGGGCTAAAACTAGCCAGTCGTCGAGGTAGTTCAATACTCGCACTCCCCGCATTCTCAGGGGTGCGAGAGCGGCATCCATGCACCGTGTAAACGTACGGGGCGCTACGGAGAGGCCGAATGGAAGAACCATGTACTGATAAGTCTGCCCCTCGAAGGCGAATCTCAAGAATAGCCTGTGATGGGGTGCTATTTGAATGTGAAAGTAAGCGTCTTTCAGATCCACTGAGAAAAACCAATCCCTCGGGCGAATTTGCGCGAGTATTTGTTTGGTAGTTAACATTTTGAACGATCGCGTCATAAGCGCTTTGTTCAAACGTCTGAGATCTAGGATGGGTCTGAGACCGCCATCCTTTTTTGGTACGAGGAAGTAGCGGCTGTAAAAGCCTGACTCGCGCTGCGCAGGGGGGACAGTTTCTATCGCCCCTTTTGCAAGAAGGTTTATCAGTTCGGCGCGAAGGACGTGTGTCATTTCGCTTTTCACTTTCGTTTCGACCACGGCGCGAAAGCGCGGCGGTCTGCGAGCGAACTGGAGCGAGTAACCTCGTTTTATTATATTCAAAACCCAATTTGATATGCCGGGGATGGCCTGCCATGCAGCGGCTCGTGCGGCTATGGGTTGAATGTGCTTCGGGCACTGGCCGCCTGTTATGAGGGGACCAGTAGCTCGAGTATGCTGTGCTTGTGACACTGTGGTGACAGCGCTTATCTGTAGGGTTGCGCACTGAGAAGTGGGCACGCGCGCTACATTTAGAGCACCTCCGGCGCGAGCGGGAAGGTGGGCATGAAAGGAGACCCGAGTGAGTCTTTGTGACACTTGGGGGAGTGTGTATACATGTAGGGGTGCGTACTGTGTAGTGGGCACACTGCCTACATAGAAAAAGCTCTTTTTGTGCTTTATTGAGGTCGCCGTGAAAACGGCGTTTGTGTGCAGGCGTGCGTGCATTGTAACAGGCTCGTTTACTGCAGTATAGACATCTCCAACCGCCTTTAGTGAGGGGATTGGAGGAAGCATGTGAGGTTTCTTGTGTGGTGGTCCGGCCGCAGCGGGACTTAACCACGGTCTTTTCAGCCCGAAGGTCAGGAGGGCTTCGGAGGCTCGGGGTTCAGCACAATCCTGGGCCGAGGTCCCCGTCTCTCTGGCGGTTTGCGGCTCGTAGAGCGAGAGCGGTGCTGGGTTTTGGTCGCTGGGCGAGACTGTAAGTCTGGCTGCGATGGCTTCGAGGTCTGAGGGGGCGGCGCATTTCTACGGCGTCCCGCAGCAAAGCTAGAGCGTTTCGGCAGGAAGTGTCTCATTGCCTGTGACGTTTTCTGAGCCTCAGTGAAGCGTTCAGCGAAACCCATAACCGACTGGCCAAAGAGGCCGGAAGGCGAGATAGGAGAGTCGAGAAAGGCGGATTTGTCGGCGTCTTTCATCTCCGTGAGCGTGAGCCAGAGGTGTCGCTCTAAAACAGCGAGGCTTGCCATGCTTCGGCCGATCGCTTGTGCTGTGGTCTTTGTCGCCCGCAGGGCTAGATCAGTAGCGCTGCGGAGATCTTTAAAGTCATAGGTATCTGGGGCAGACTCGTCCAGGTTACGGAGAAGTCTGGCCTGAAAAACCTGCAGCACAGCCATGGTGTGTAGAGCCGAAGCAGCTTGACCAGCGGAGGTGTAAGCTCGGCCAGCGAGAGCTGAGGTGGTGCGGCACGGCTTGGATGGATGCACAGGCTTCGACCGCCATCCAGCGGCTGAGGGCGGGCAGAGGTGTGCAGCAATAGCCTCCTCGAGAGGGGGGAGGCTCTCGTAACCGTGGTCTCGGGCGCCGTCGACAGAGGAGAGCGCTGACGAGACAGAAGTCTTCAAGCGTGCGGAGAATGGGGCTTTCCACGACTTCGTGAGTTCATTGTGAACTTCCGGGAAGAAGGGGGCGTTTCTTTGCGGAGGGGCCGAAGGGCGCCCCTACAGGAACCATTCATCCAGCCTGCTTTTAGCGGGCTCGTCTGGAGGAGACCAGTCGAGCTGAAGGTCGCTGACAGCCCTTGTAAGCACGCGAGTAAGCTCCGCGTCGATATCGGCGCGTTGTCCGGTGCAGCTGGGTGCTGTAGAGGGGGGGGGGTCCGCAATGGAGCCCGACCATTCCTCACTACTGGACGCGGCGAGAGAAAGGCTGTCGTGTCTGTCCTCTTCCGCCTCAGGCGCTCCGAAGGAGAAGGGGGCGCTGGTGAGCAGGGACTGGCGCTGCTCGTCCACGAAGAGGACAGGCGAAGGAGAGAGAGCGGGCGAGGCACGCGGGGAGTGTTCCGGCGTGAGCTCGCGTGTAGCAGTATGCTCAGGCATTCTCTGATCGCGGCGTTTCTTACGCGGCACTTGAGAGAGAAGAGGCGGAGCGGGTGGAGCATCGTGGCTGGTTTGAGCTAATCGAGCCCGCAGGGTCGATATAGCCATGTCGTCGCACTCAGGGCAGCCGCCCTTGAAGAGTGCGCTCTCAGCATGCTCGCGGCCCAGGCAGGAGACACAGATGATGTGGCGGTCCTCGCTGGGCAGAGGGCCTCGGCAGGAAGCGCAGGCCCGAGGCATTTGAAACAACGCCTCGAATTCTGGAGGAAAAAAGTGTGATGCAGTGGCAAACACACTAGCTTTGAAAAGGATATAGTCACGCCGGATGGCGCAGCAGGAAGCGAGTGCTGAAGGCGGCGTCGAGATGAATCACGAGCCGGCGTCCTCAGATCTGCGTTGCAGTGCTATCCCGCTGAGAGGCTTTTCGATGGCGTGTAGAGGCTTCTCCGGAGAAGACAGCGAAGTGCAGGTGAGATCGCTGAAGGAGATGAAATCTGATCCCTATGGTGAAGCGGTGGCTTATATAGTTCCAGCCACGTCTATTTTGGCGCGCTCTGACGTCCAATGGGCGCGAAGCGCCCCCATTGGTTCGTTACTCTCCGCCGCCTCACCATAGGTTGCTGCAGTTGCCGCAGCACAGCCAATAAGCGCGCGAGCCGCTTCGCTTGGGTCTGCTGTGCTGCAGCACTGCGTTTTACATTATTTAAAAATTAAGGATAATTTTTGGCTTCATATTCTCGAGAAAAGGGGACCTTTTCCCATAGCGTAAGCTAGCTTACGCAGTACGAGAGTACTCTCGAAAGGGAACTGCAGCTAAACACTAAGTAAACAAGAAGCAGAGGTGTTTGGGGTAAACAGTGAATGGCTAAGGGGTTGCTTTCTGAAAATTCGGAAAAACATATAACTACTTTATATCTTGGTGAAGATTTCAAAATAAGCAGAAGATTTATGTGCAAAATTTAATTGGTAAAAGATACAGTGGGGTCCTGAAGTCTGAGAACACTAGTTAAATGTTTCTGGTGTGTAATTTCCTAATTTAATACCACTTTCCAATTGTTAATTGTTTTTTAAATGTTATTCATTTAATTTAATTTTAAAATAAAACATATAATCAGAATAACAGGTTAAACTGAAACGTAACATTAATTCCAGAATTAATTTGTATATTCAACAACATTCTCTGTAAACATTGATCAACATATTATCCAGCATAATTTGAAAATGATCCAAATAGCAATAAATAAATAAATATATATATATATATTTACAGTGGAGTTCACAGGATCACAAACTGGCTTATATCACTCTTGCACTGTGGAAAAAAAAATCCATAAAATTACAGAAAAAGTACTGGCAGCTCTTTACACGGGACTGTCACGTTTCTGAACTTTGTTTCCGTATTTGGTAACCTTCCTTTTCTTGTTTTAGTTAAGTGATTGATCCCCACCTGTCTCCAGTTCCCTCATTACCTTCTGTGTGTATAAATACCCGTTCTGTTCAGTTCCTCCTGGTCCGTGAATGTTTAGCGTTATTGTGTTGATTGTTGATATCGTAATGTTGTTTAGCGTTGTTGGTGTGTTCGTTGTATGTATGCTAAATGTAATCCTGTTAATATAGTCTGTACCTTCTTCATCAGTAAACTCCTTATTTGTTCCAGTTCCTCTTCTCTCCCTTTGTTTTACGTTTAGCACCACCACATCTGTAACAGAATCACGGACCTAACAGTTGAGTTAATTTAGCGGCGTTTTTTCTTTCATTTATTTTTTGCTTTTTTTTCCTCCTCTCCCGGAATGGCCATCCCAGCAGTCCGTCTCCTGTGCCTGGAGCAACTGGACCGTTCGCTGGAGGACCACACCAGGGACTTTTTAGATCTGGCGTGCCTTACTCACTTCCCCAACCGCTCGCTCTCTAACTTTTTCTATACCGGCCTGAGCGAGCGGAGTAAGGCACGTCTACCAGCGAACGGTCCCCCGAGAGGATTTCGCCGCTTTCGTGGAGTGGGTGCTGGAGAAAAATGGATCTTCGTGGACCATCAGCACCGCCGAAGAGGATATCTCCAGCCCCACTCCCGACCCAGAGACCAGCCAGCCACCATCAAGACTCACTGAGCCAGAGCCCACCGCAGCCGCAGAGCCCGAGCCATCCACTGACAGGAAGCAGGATCTCGAGAGCGCGACTGACCAGGTGTGTGAGCCGGCAACACCGTGCATCGTGGGAGTCCTCGTGGAGATCAAGGGCATGGAGGAAAGCCCTGCCCACACTCCTGCGACTGAGGGTGAGCTGTATTCGGTCTCGGGAAATATGGAGCAACTTATGGATCTAATGGACTGGTCTATGGAGGTAATTCCTGTATCCCCTGTTTTTCCGCTGGTTCCATCCAGCCCTGATCACCTTGTATACCCTCTCAGTCTCCCACTCCTACCTCCTCCAGTCAGCTCCTCTGCTCCATTTCCGCTGGTTCCGCCCAGCCCTGAATTTTCTGTTTCTCCGCTGGTTCCACCCAGCTATGAATTTTCTGTCTCTCCGCTGGTTCCGCCCAGCTCTGAATTTCCTGTGTCTCCGCTGGTTCCGCCCAGCTCTGAATTTTCTGTGTCTCCTGTACTCCCTCCCAGCCTCCCTCTCCCACCTCCTCCTAAACCTGCCAGTCCCTCTGCTCCACTTCCGCTGGTTCCGTCCAGCCCTGATCCTCCTGTTTCCTCCCATCCTTCCTCTCTCTCCTCCTCCTAGACCAGCCTGTTCTTCGTCATCCCTGCTGGTGCCAGTCAGTCCCGCAGCTCACCATCAGTCCGCGCCATCTGGGCGCGATGGTTCGCCGCTGGACTGCCAGTCTCCAGCTCCACCATGGCATGTTAAGGCCCTGTCTCCGCCTCCAGCCTCCGAGCCCTGGACTCCTCCTCGGTCCTTCGACCCAGCGGCTCCGCCTTGGCTCTTAGCTCCCTCGTCTCCACCGTGGCCTGTCATCCCACCTGCTCCACCGGGCTCCCTCGACTTTGTTTCCATATTTGGTCACCTTCCTTTTCTTGCTTTAGTTAAGTGATTGATCCCCACCTGTCTCCAGTTCCCTCATTACCTTCTGTGTGTATAAATACCCGTTCTGTTCAGTTCCTCCTGGTCCGTGAATGTTTAGCGTTATTGTGTTGATTGTTGATATCGTAATGTTGTTGATGTGTTCATTGTATGTATGCTAAATGTAATCCTGTTAATATAGTCTGTACCTTCTTCATCAGTAAACTCCTTATTTGTTCCAGTTCCTCTTCTCTCCCTTTGTTTTACGTTTAGCACCACCACATCTGTAACCGGGACATTATCCATTAACTTTTCTGTTAACTCTGAAACTCAGTGCAGTGTAAAATTCAAAATACTGGTAAAACACCTGTAAAATGCAATTTAGTCCTGTGATGCAAAGCAGAATTTTCAGCATCATTACTCCAGTCTTCAGTGTCCCATGATCCTTCAGAAATCATTCTAAAATTAATTTCATTTTATCAATGTTTGGTTATAATTATAAATGTTGAAAACCTGTTGTACAGCTTAATATTTTTGTGGATAAAAAATACCTATATTGGAATTGTATTGACTGTCACTTCTGATCAATTTAATGCATCCCTGCTGAATAGAAGTTAATTTCTTACTGGAAAGAAAAGACTTCGGTTCCAAACATCAATCATTGACCTTTGCACTGTATAGGTCATTATACAGTGGTGGTGGATGACCCAGCTCATAAATGTCAATAGTCTATTCACTTTCTTCCTGGAAAACATAATAAAAAGCAAATGACGTCTGAAATAACATCTGCCTCCTTTTATGCATCAGAATACATTCAAAGACCTCAAAATAATGCAGCACTGCGCAACCACAAACTCAACAACCTCAGCACTGACTGTACAGTACATGCAGTATATTTAGAACTTATGCAAATCAACATTATCTTCTCCTACCTGGTGTCTTTTCTCTCACTCTCTAAATGTAACGTACAGATCGGAGTTTCTTATGAAGTTTTAATTGGAGCTCCAAAAGCTTCTCAGTTCCCTTGCAGAGTCGTTCTGCAATACGTCTGTGGTGCAACTAATTACTTTTCCAAGCCGGCATAATCCCCAAGACAGATTCTCAAGAATTCCTAAAGATATTTATGACCTTTTTGAACACAAAGTTTTAGGTCACAGTGCCATGGACAGGTATCATCTAAATATTTAACATCCTGGAATTAATTGAGGAAGAAAGTCATTTCACAAAAAGATCATTTGGAAGGCTTACTAAAAGACAAGTTTGAAAAGTCAACGGCAACACCCGGCATCTCTCAACAGAGCGGTCCTTTGTGCTCTACAATTTCCATTTCCTCATTTATCTTTTGGATACATCTTGCAGACTGACATGACATTAATGAGCAAAAAATTCTCTAAAACTAATTTGAGCCTCAAACTTATGGGGGGTTTTATGCTAGATTTAGATAATGATGGAAAACCAGTTTTGAGTGGCACATCAAACTTCCCCTGGCTCATTTGTGCTCAGATCAGCACAGAACTCTCATTAAATGGCTTGCTAGCTGCAGACCACAGTCTTTCATTGGCATAGGCGACCAGCAGACTGACTGGAAAATAGCTGCTCAGAAATGGAGGGAGTGTTGAATTCTGGCAATACTTACTGTCTGAGTCACTCTCTTTAACTCTGGAGTTGAGATGCTTTGCTCTGACACAAATAGTGTGTCTGGATTCACAATGGCGTGAATAAAGAATCCCTCTTATTGAGGTATCAATTCATTTAAAAAGTTTTAGAATTTTCTGCTTGCCCTGATTCAACATCATCAAACATGGCCAGAAAATTGGGACCAAAGCATTGCAAAGTACCTCATCAGCTTTTGATGAAAGTACGCAGTCATTTAACAGACAAGGACAATCCTGCTGGATCATTACAAGCTGAGAACGAACTAGCAACTGTGTTCAGCAACCCTGATTTGCTGATGGCACCACAAAGATGCAAACAGTCCCAAACTCTTCAGATGTTATGTAATATAAAAGACACAAGACATACATTAGACACACATATATACAAAGGTTTGGGGTCAGCGTATTTATTTATTTGGTTATTTGTTAATTTGTCTTAAAGAAAAAGGCTGCTGAAAATTCACCTTTTCTATCACAGCAAAAAATATATATTTTAGAATATAATCAAACAGAATTTTTTTTAAATTGTAATATTATTTAATAATATTACTGTTTTTACTGATCACATAAATGCAGCCTTGGTGAGAAAAAAAAGAGACTCATTAAAAACAATCTCATTGACCTGAAATATTTGAATAGTAGTGCACACTTTAAAAAATACATTTTATGCTTTTAAAGAAAAGAAAAGTGAAAAAAAGAAAGAAAGAAAAGAAGAGAGTTCATTAAAAAAAAATTCAAAGATTGTTATAATTTATTCACCCACGTCATTGGAACCAGGGTTATTTTATAGTTAACTAAAATTGAAAGCCATAAAAAGCCATTTTCCTTACTTAAAATAAATATTATCTGAAAAAAAATAATAATAATAAATATATATATATATAAAAACATATTACAGCTAGCTGAAAAAGTTTAATAAAACTATACAGACACAAAAAAAACTTACTAAAAAGACGTACTTAAAATTTGTAAAAATATATCAAAAATATTAAAACTTCAGAATTCAAACAAAAATAGAAAATATTACCTCAATTATACTAGAATTACACTGGTTTGAAAACAAATACAAATTTTATGCCCATTTTTTTCCAAGAATTTCACACAAGAGAATCATAGTGGTAGAAACTTTTTTTTATGGGGGGTACAAAACCTCCATCATCAAATATGAAGTATTATATTGTTTAAAAAAAAAAAAAAGGAAAAAGAGGCATCATATTTTGAATGGTTGTCAATGTGAAACAATGCTGCTTGCCTCCCAGATAGTGTAGTTACGACATGAACCTGCAGGAGCCAACACATCAGCCAAACCTAGACCCCTTGATGCTGTCTTCATAGGGACCAAAGGTGGGAAACTTTAGGAGAGGAGGTGGATTCTGTTCAGAGCAACTGAGGCAATGTGGCACAACAGGAGAGGAACTGAGCTTGGAGCGGCTGTCATGGGAAGATAAGTCTCTGGGCGCAAGGTGCCATCTCAGAGGGTCCGAAAGCAGATGGATGGGGGGGTGGAGGGTTCGGGGAGGCCTGGCAGACACACGCAGAGCTAAGTGACAGCCACCAGCATGCAGGACCTATTGCTACAATATGGCACCTTGCCCAGGCCATCATGGGCAGCCTGGCAGGCGTTCATCTCTACGAAGATGTACAGTGAGACAGAATGGTGCTTTTATTTCCTCCAGCTTTCCCTTTAAACAATTAATTCCTTGTAAATTCAATTCTACTTGGCTCCAACTCGAACCTCGATTATCAGCTGTAGAGATTAACCACTTGTGTTTCCTGTACTCTCCCACACTCAATAAGCAGCTTTAATTGTGTTGAGTGAACAAAAGAAAACTACAACAGATGTTTGTGTTGTGTAGCAGGGGGTCTGAATGAGAGTAGGAAAGTGAATGGGGGAAAATACCCAAGACCCATCCTCAAAAATAATACATTTTTAATGAGCTTAATTCAATTTCAAATCTTTCAATGAAATTAAATGGCGCTTTTAAACAACAAAAACAGAAGTTTAGTCTTGTTGTTAGAACTTGAGTTTTGGTACGCCAAATGTTAAGTATAATTATTTTTAAGCTTTTTACCAAACACTTGCTGCTGACATAAAGGAAATTGAAAACATTTTACTTTAGCAGAATGCTGTATTAAGTTACATAATTAAAAGGACAGTTGATGTTAAGATTAAAAACTTCTGTGTTTGCTGGATGGATGCTACAGGCGTTTATTCAGGTTGTAACAGTCTTAACAAATGTCACATAAAGAAAATGAAGGGGGATCAATCAACCGTTGAATAGCATAATATATTTCTTTAAGGAGCACACAACATTAAATACCATACATGACTAACCCATATATTGTGTAACAAGTATGTCCCTATCTAGAGGCATAACCTTTTAATGTCTGAATATCCGCAAATGTCCTGGGTTCATCACAGTATTGTAGATGTTTAGGAGATTAAAAGGATGAAGTCCAAGATAATCCACAGCGGCAATCCAGAGTAGAGTAGAGATCAATTTAGAAGAAAGTCCAAAGATGAAGCAGATTGTAATTAGAAACATTGACCAGTTGAGTTGAGATGCCCTCAAAATTAAGTGGAAACAAAAACCCTCTAGACAAACAAAAACAACACAACATGAGGTTCTGGAAGCAAAGTATATTGCCAACTATAAAACATCTGACAATACTAAAGAAACAAAAAGTAACTTACATTGAGATGTAGAACACTAATGTTCCTCAATAAGGGTTTGGTTAAGCATGGGGAGAGCAAACACTCCCAGCTCACAAGTGTCCCTTCTCAAACTTCCTACACCTCTTATTCTCTGATCTAGAGAAACTTTACTGATAATGACTCAAACCACTCAAAATAAGAAAGTAAAGTAACAGCTTACTAGATCTGTTACACACCCCCCTTTCAGAAGAAGGCCTGACCTGGCCGTAGAACCTTTTCAAATTTTCTACATGGTAGGTCTCAACTTGCTTGGGTTCGGTTGACATCTCAACTCTGTAATTTACATTATTCAACTGTTTCAAAACTTTGGCAGGCCCTTGCCACTTAGGAGCTAACTTGGCGGTAAAGGCATCCCCTGCACGAGACAACGGGTGAGTACGAACCCATACAAGTTCCCCTTCTTGGAAGGTCTCTTGCGGTCTCTTACGGTTGTAGTATCTCTGTTGTCTACTCTGGGCTCTCATGGCATTCTCCTTCACTCTCTCCAAGAGCGATTGCTGGCGTTCAATAGCTTTATATGCAGACTGGTCAGGGTCAGGTGAACGATATTGGAATAATTCCAGCGGGCCTTTCAACTTGCGTCCTAGAGCAATCTCCGCTGGATGAATTGATTGCGAACCTGAACTAATGGATCCACTGGTCCCAATTCCGATGATTGTCCTTAACATATGATGCAATCATGACCTCAAGCGTTCTGTTCACCCTTTCTGTCAAGTTAGTCTGCGGGTGGTATGCTGTGGTGAGTTTTTGAATTGCACCCCACTGTCTGCAGGTAGCATTCAAAAGTTGAGATGTAAACTGCGGTCCCCGGTCTGACACCAAATAAGTAGGTACTCCCCATCGAGTAAAGATCTCCTTGATAAGGATATTAGTTATCAAAGGCGTTTTGGCTGACCGCAATGGGAAGGCCTCAACCCACTTACTACAGTAATCCACAGTGACCAACAAATACTCGTTCATCTTCATGCTCCTCGGAAACGGACCCATAAGATCAATGCCAACCATGTATCCAGGTTCTTTCACAGGAGTAGATTGAAGGGTTCCAGAAAGTTTGGATATGCGAGGTTTGTATTGCTGACAAACTTGGCACCGTTTACAGTAATCCCATACATCATGTTGAATTTCTGGCCAATACACCACGTTGAGCAATCGACGTAATGTTTTCATGCGCTCAAGATGCCCACTCAAAGAATTATCGTGGGCAAACTGGAGAAATTGCTGCCGTAGATCTTTTGGGATAACTACGTGCAAAATATGTCCCTTTTGACCATCAGGAATAGCTCTAAACAGAAAGTTGTTTTGAGCAACATAGTGGATCCGTTGGGGGTCGATAGGGTCGAGCTTTGCTTCATCCCACAAAAGCTGCAATGATTGGTCGCTTTTCTGGCTTCGACCAAGTTCTTCCCAGTTAATTGGTAAACCTCCATTCACATCTTTTGCTTGGCATACTGCAACACAACCGAGTAGCTCTTCTTCAGGAATTGCACGGGACAGTGAATCAGGCACTACATTACATCTCCCTCTCCGATAACTCACAGTAAAGTCAAACCCCTGGAGTCTGATAGCCCACCTAGTAAGTCTTGATGTTGGACGAGGATGGTTAAAAACCCAAGTGAGAGCGGCATGATCTGTAATTACCACAAAAGGTCTCACTTCCAGGTACTGTCGCCATTTCTCAACTGCCCAGATCACAGCAAGGCATTCTTTTTCTGACACTGCATATGATTTTTCTGCTCCTTGAAGCAGCCGGGAGGCATAGGCAATGATGTGTTCTCCCCTCTCTGACTCTTGAGTTAGTACAGCTCCCAGACCAAGATCACTCGCATCAGTCTGCACCTTGAATGACTTACTTGAGTCTGGGGGCATGAGAACTGGAGCCTTTTGTAGGGCATCTTTCAAATCCTCTAGAGAATGCTTGCACTCTTCAGACCAGTTCCATGGTACATCCTTCTTCTTAAGTGCATGGAGTGGTGCAGCACGTTCTGAAAAATACGGAATAAAGCGATGATACCACCCAGCAAGACCTAAGAAGAATCGCTCAACTTCTTTAACATTTTTGGGGGTAGGAAAATTCCTAACAGCATTCACTTTTATTCATCAGCCTTTGGAACGTTGCACCAGCATTTTTTAACCCAAACGGAAGACGAACAAACTCATACTGGTTGTACTTAGTGACAAAGGCAGTTTTCTGGATACTACTCTCGTCCATTGCCACTTGCCAGTATCCACTTTTGAGGTCCAGAGTGCTGAATACCATAGCTCCGTAGACAGACTCCAAGATATCCTGTATCTGAGGCATTGGAAAGCCATCCAGTGGAGTTTTAGCATTCAATGCACGATAATCCACACAGAAACGCATTCCTCCATCCTTCTTGGGTACTAACACTACTGGAGCTGCCCATGGGGAAGTAAATGGACGTATTATACCTTTACCCAGCATGGCTTTGACTTCTTCATCAATGAAATTTTGCTTATTGATGGGAACAGGATAGGCTCTTTTACGTACTGGGATAGAGTCGCTAGTTATGATCTGGTGCTTAATGATAGATGTTTGGCCCAACACATCTGTACAGACAGTCGGCCAGTTTAAAAGCAATCCTTGTAAACGCCTCTTCTCTGTTCGGGAAGCATCAGCGAGATCTACCAAATCCTTGATAACATCCACGATATCTGTGGATACTTGCACTATTGGCAGTGCACAGTATATATTAACTGAGGGTGCCTGATCAAAGCAAGAGAAAGAGTGTAATGCTTCCTTCTGTCCAGGCAATGAATATGTGGAGGTGTCAAAATCCAACTTGACTCTACATGATACAAGGAACTCAAGGCCTAAAATGAGCGGAAAAGCCAAATCCTCATCTTTCATGATTAACAGCCTCAATGGGTTTGTGCATCCTTGCAGGGTACACTTCCAGGTTACTTCACCGAGCGCCCTCTGGACATGGCCATTGGCCAGGGCAAATGTCTGTCCCCGACTGGATTGCCAAGACTCTGTCTCATCTTTCCATCTTTTCCATAGTGACTCCTGGATTAATGAGTAAGAGCTACCTGTATCCACAATGGCTTCACACGGTTGATTACGCAAAGTTACAGTCAAGGTGAGAAGTTTGACATTACCTCTTGTCAACAATGCCATGCTGTGGTGTCCGGGCTTATCTTTGCTGTACTTATCTGGGCCCCCTTTCCTAAAAGCTCTTTCTGCTTGCCGTTGCTTCCAGAAAGCCCTTTCCTCAGAAATATCTCGTTCTACCAAAGTTCCTGTGCGCACCAGGTCATCAAAAGTAGTTGCGGTTCCTCTTAAAATGCTTGCAAGACGGGGATTACAATTTCTCAAAGTAGCCTGCCGAATCTCCTTTTCAGTCATTGTTGGTTTAAGCCTAAGACATAAGGCTCTGTACTGGAAGGCAAATGTTCGAATATCCTCATCAATCTGTTGTTTTCTCTCGCGTATCCTCCTCTCCGCTTCAACCTCATGATCATCGGGTAGGAAGGACCGCAAAAAGGTAGCCTTGAACTGACTCCATGTTCTAACATGTGCTTTTTCGGCCACCCACCAATCTTTGGCTGTATGTGTCAGCACAGATGGTAATGTTGCAAGTATCTCAGCATCACTCATTGGACGTACAGCCAAGTACTCTGCACACTTCTCGAGATAAGCTATTGGGTCTTCATCTACTGCACTGCCAAACGTAGGGAATTCCATTTTTACAGCCATTTTGTAAGGCAATTGGTGTACCATTGGAGGCAATTGATCTGACATTGATGTGGTAGTTGGTGTAGAAGCAGCTCCAGGTGTAAGACACAACAAAGACTTTAGATGGATGTCTCTCCTTTTCATACAATCCATCACAGCTTTTCCCATCTCTTGCAATTGGTCTTCTAGAGATTTCTTCAGGAGGCTAGTTTTCTTTTCTACAAAGTCAGTAAGCTTCTCCTCCAACTCTGTCAGGCTTTGGGTGTCAGGTGATGATTGTGTGGTCATTTGCTTTGCTAAATCTTGAATCTGTGCCTCTACAGCAGTCAACCGACGGTCATACTGCTGAAAATAATTATGGATATATCTTTCCACTCCCTGGACACGTTCCACACCATCTTTCTCCATTTTGTCCATTCTGAGTGCAAGTTGACCCACCCTTGTTGCAATGGTCAGACTGATCAAACTTTCCTCACCCTCATCCAGTGGTGGTGGAGGCGGTAGACAACTTGAGTCATTATCCTCTTCTGGAGCAGTCACCTCTCCTTCTGGTTCTATATACAAGCTGCTAAAGGAGTGTATTAGCTCTTGAACTGGCTCACGCCGAGTCGTGAAAGGCTCAGAACTATAATCTGAATCCATTTTAAAATATTTTTACTCTGGATTAAAATATAAAATATTTATATTAAAAAAATTTTTAATGATAATTATATTTAACATATTTTTTTATATTTTATAAATTATGTTAAAATATTTTACTATGCTTTAAAAATTATATATTCTTTAGAATATATTTTCTTTAAAGAGTAACTAAACCCTAAACCAACTTTTTTTAGTTAATGATCTATAAGAATGGGGCTTTATTAGTGCTGTTCATTGATTCGAGTAACTTTTTTGACATTTGAGTATAAAGTGTTTTAATTCTACAATATATGGTGTAAAAACGTGTGAGTGCTGCCCTCTTCAGGTTGAACGGTGGCTACTGTAGTTGATTTTTCCTATTGGATGTTGCGGTGGCAAGTGACATACGCGGTTTCCAGCTCACCACGCCCCTTGGTACGAGCTACCACGCCCTTGGCAGTATAAAACCATCAAAATCACTGTAGTGAGTCAGGAGCTGGAATTGCGAGTATTGGTAACGACCAGGATAGACTAATATAGCATCTATTTAGCATAGCAATTATATAGTTATTTAGATCTTCAAGTTAGCATAGATTTATCTGTATTTAGTACAGTGGTCAGGATGGTACGGAGGTGTGTTGCTGGTTGCGACAGCACTGCTGGACTGCATAGTTTACCAGCAGACTTTAAAATTAAGCGCCAGTGGTTGCATGCATTTGGCTTGGAAGACCGCAAGTTCCCGCCTAGAGCTCGAGTGTTCAAACTGCATTTTACACGGGATTGCTTCTCCAGCGCAATGGAGGTGGAAATGGGCTTCTCCACACAGCTCGCGCTGAAAAGCGACGCGGTGCGGTAGTTAAGACCGCAGTTTGAGCCAGCGGCTCGAATTGATATGAACAGACACCTCGACACCCTCCACTTCAGGTAAAAGTGGGGGAGAAAAGTCCTCTACTTCAAATGATCGCTCTGTTGCAAAGCTACTTGCGTCATTACAGTCACTCTCCATTTTAGCGTCTCTGACAGCAGCTGTCAATCAATCCGTCACTGCGAGTCTCAGGATCACGCCGCACTCGCTCAGCCCCGCCCTCGGTTCATCCCCTCTATCTCCGCTGTGATCTGCCCACTTTTCAGCATTTTTCAAATATTATCAGTGGGTGGAGTCAGGCTCTGAGCAGGGGTTTAGTTACACTTTAATATATATATATACAGGTCCTTCTCAAAAAATTAGCATATTGTGATAAAGTTCATTATTTTCCATAATGTAATGATAAAAATTAAACTTTCATATATTTTAGATTCATTGCACACCAACTGAAATATTTCACGTCTTTTATTGTTTTAATACTGATGATTTTGGAATACAGCTCATGAAAACCCAAAACTCCTATCTCAAAGAATTAGCATATTTCATCCGACCAATAAAAGAAAAGTGTTTTTAATACAAAAAAAGTCAACCTTCAAATAATTATGTTCAGTTATGCACTCAATACTTGGTCGGGAATCCTTTTGCAGAAATGACTGCTTCAATGCGGCGTGGCATGGAGGCAATCAGCCTGTGGCACTGCTGAGGTGTTATGGAGGCCCAGGATGCTTCGATAGCAGCCTTAAGCTCATCCAGAGTGTTGGGTCTTGCGTCTCTCAACTTTCTCTTCACAATATCCCACAGATTCTCTATGATATCTCCTGATAACTAGCTGCATTGACCCTGCCCTTGATAAAACACAGTGGACCAACACCAGCAGCTGACATGGCACCCCAGACCATCACTGACTGTGGGTACTTGACACTGGACTTCAGGCATTTTGGCATTTCCTTTCCTCCAGACTCTGGCACCTTGATTTCCGAATGACATGCAAAATTTGCTTTCATCCGAAAAAAGTACTTTGGACCACTGAGCAACAGTCCAGTGCCGCTGTTTCTGGTTCAAAAGTGGCTTGACCTTGGGAATGCGGCACCTGTAGCCCATTTCCTGCACACGCCTGTGCACGGTGGCTCTGGATGTTTCTACTCCAGACTCAGTCCACTGCTTCCGCAGGTCCCCCAAGGTCTGGAATCGGTCCTTCTCCACAATCTTCCTCAGGGTCCGGTCACCTCTTCTCGTTGTGCAGCATTTTTTGCCACACTTTTTACTTCCCACAGACTTCCCACTGAGGTGCCTTGATACAGCACTCTGGGAACAGCCTGTTCTTTCAGAAATTTCTTTCTGTGTCTTACCCCCTCTCGCAGGTCGGCAGTCTTACCCATGATTGCGGTTTTGAGTAATGAGCCAGGCTGGGAGTTTTTAAAAGCCTCAGGAATCTTTTGCAGGTGTTTAGAGTTAATTAGTTGATTCAGATGATTAGGTTAATAGCTCGTTAAGAGAACCTTTCCATGATATGCAAATTTTTTGAGATAGGAATTTTGGGTTTTCATGAGCTGTATGCCAAAATCATCAGTATTAAAACAATAAAAGACCTGAAATATTTCAGTTGGTGTGCAATGAATCTAAAATATATGAAAGTTTAATTTTTATCATTACATTATGGAAAATAATAAACTTTATCACAATATGCTAATTTTTTGAGAAGGACCTGTATATGTATATGTATATATATATATATATATATATATATATATATATATATATATATATATATATATATATATATATATATATATGATCATCAATGAAGAAATATGCTTCTTTACTTGTGTATTATGGCATCTACCAGCAGGAGCTAACAGAGCCATGCTAAACCAGCCCAACCTTGAGGCATTGGAGATGGCGATGGATTAATAATGATTAATTGTGGGCAGGTGGGGTCTTCATGGCACTTTGGTGTTGCGTCTGCTTGTTTATTCACCTTCTGCTTTCAACCAACCTCATCCCCTCCAGCCCGTCATTCGTTAAATTTACAGCCGTCTGCAGAGCAGGTATGCTAATGAGATTTATCCACAGGCTGTTTGGCGGAAACTCCCACATAATCCGCCTGAAAAACGTTATTCTATCAGCATGCGAGTTCCACCCATCGGCTTTTACCTAAAAATAAACAAGGTGGAGGAAGAGGGAGACAATCAGACAGATGGATGGATGATGGAACGTCATACATAAAGGGGTGGACACCACTGTCCAATTTGCAATAATCAGTTTGCAGACAGGACAAGCATGTTCTGACTTAATCAGTGTCACACACTGGCAAAGCAGGAAAAGCAGCTACAGTCACAATGTAAGCTTGCATGTTCTTATGGTCTTATTAGATAGAATAATAATATAAAAACACATCATCTTAGCCATCAGAACGACTGAATCATTCATTAAACTCAGAGCATTTCCAGAGTGCTTATTAAGGCCTCATCAAATCAACGTATGCCCGAGGAGGGTACCGTCTCAGTTGAATGCTCACTCAGTATGCAGCACTGAAGTCATTGCTAAGTCTGTTGCCTTTTATTTCGTGGCTTGCCCATCGATCCCCTGCGCCGCTGAACCTTTGTTTGGCCTGAAAAGCCCAAGACATAAATCAAGGACTGGCTACTGAAAGTTTCTCCACAGGAAGTGGAAATGCATGGGGCTTGCAGCTAAGATGGAAACAAAGCAACCTCAACCCATTTTCTGGAATAATACCATCAGCTTTTTATAATGAGCAAGCAAAATAAATGTTAGGTGCCCTGACAACATCTGGTGAGAGATGTGAAGTGTTGAATCCAAGAAACCTGTCAAGAAAACATCATATTTTACCCAATTTTCAACATTGTAAAGAATAAAAAATGTAATTACCACTACTACTAATAATAATAATAATGATTTAAAAAGGTCAAATCTTATTACTAGAAAGCAAGAAAATAATTCTTATTGGTGTAATAAGAAATTGCAATATATATTTTAAACAGTAAAGTATTTAAATTGCATTGTTTTTTACCATTTTCAATTTTAGTAAAAAAATGTTTAATTCTTATATATATATTAGTAATTTGTGTAACAAATGATGTCTTAATGGCCTAAAAAAGGCCTTTATTTTCTTTGTTTTTAGTTCTCTGTTTCTATTTT
This sequence comes from Carassius carassius, assembly GCF_963082965.1. Lineage (NCBI taxonomy): Eukaryota > Metazoa > Chordata > Actinopteri > Cypriniformes > Cyprinidae > Carassius > Carassius carassius. Next base: position 6,274,367 of record NC_081801.1, read on the forward strand.
TATTTAAACTGTTTATTTATTTATTTTGGAGGGTGAAATGTGACCTGGACATGCATTGGTGAGATTTATTATTGAAAAGTTATCCAACAAGTGCCTCAAAGGAATGCCTTTACTCCTATGCTGTAGCCATACGATTCCTTTTAGAGAAGAACAAACCAAAATTTAAATTGTTATTCACTGGAAAAAAAAAAAAAATTCTTTTTAAATGTTTGTGAATTTCTGCATTTCTTGTTCTAAAACTTTGGACAGCACGACTACAAACAGCAATGGCAGTTCCAGTACTCACTGAAATCACACATTTCCCAATTTGCATTGTTTCACAAGCGACTGTGCACCATCCGCAACACAATTCACCACTGCTGAAGCTCTGTGTGTTATAAAATCGGCATTATTGCACAAGTTGAGCTGATAGGAAATTAATTTGAGAAGCACATTAAATTGGAATGGTATGCATGTGTTCCTCCCCCCGCAACCCCCTTTGCTCAGTAGGAAACTCATTAGCTTCTTGTGCTGGGCATGGAAATAAAACTCTGGCACACTTTGTCTCCATTTCTGAGAAAATTAATTAGAGAGAACAGACACCATCGCCGATGTGCCAGCCTCTATCCTGACAGTTGCTCCCTTTTTTCCCCTAGTATCATTATTTCCTGCTGTTGTTGTCGCTTTAGAAATGCTCTCTGTGCGTCTAAGGGATTGTGGTATCGATCCACTCAGACCTGTTAAAAAACTCTAGATCAGATTTTCTGGTCTCTGTGCTTGCTGGTCATGCTTTTAAAAAATACTGTTTACTGTGTGAGAGGAGAGGGTAATGAATTTTAGTGTTGGTAGTATATTGGGCCATTTACACAACGCGCACGCTCCATCTCTTTAACACAGGCGGGCAGAAAATTACATGGGATATCTTGGATCTTTTGTTTATATATTTATTTATGGGAGTCAACAGAGAGGCTTGTGGCGCTACACAAATTATGTTACACCTTATCTCTTTGGTCTGTAATATTCCTTACTGGATACTCCAACTCTATCTGTAAATGCAATACATGTTCTCCTCGTATCGCCAAAACCAGCCACGTTGCCTCCTATCACCACTCGTGTGTGCACTTGTTAACAGAGAAGACCAAACTCCTTCACCAAAGGGCAATCATAAAGGAATGACAGTTTTGTCTAATAATGCAGACACCATAAAAGTTAGTCCATATTTTTAGTAGGGCTAACAACTCATTATGATATATAGTAATAAGATTAAGACACAACTAGATACAGCACAAAATAATAAAACAGAATGCAGTTACTAAACTGCATTTTATAATAAAAAATTATAAAAAAGTATTTCGCTTTTCTGCATTGCATTTCAAAAAGTTTCCTTCACAATTTCTAGTTATATACATGCTACAGTTTAAAAGTTTTGGGTCAGTGAGATTTTTTTCAAAGAAATAATCCTTTAATTCAGCAAACATAATTTCACTGAAGACTTAAGTGATGGCTGCTGAAAATTCAGTGTTGCCATTACAAGAATAAATTACATTGTAAAATATATTAAAACGTATAATATTACTGTTTTTACTGTTTTATTATTATGCAGCTTTGCAAGTCTCTAAAAACTGACCCCAACTTCATACAACAAATATTAATATAAAACCTTATAAATCTAAATCAAACCTTGTACAGATATAGCAAAACGGACTGCTATGGACCCTGTGGACAACCTCATGTTCATAGGAAAAAACAAAAAACATACATTTCTACTGTCATTTTTTGTAATGTCTACTTAATTCTTTTTTTAGCATGGTATGAGTGGTTTTCTCAGCATATGTTGATGTATGTGATTCATTGACATAGTATGTGTTTAATATTAGTTATTATTATCACTGCACAAACTTAGACCAACCTTTTACATGCCTTTTGAGTGTCCTCAATTTTTTTCCTTATTGTTGTCCTCTTTTCTTACTCTTGATTGAGGGTGGAGTTGGTTACTAAACTCTGGGTAAAACAGACTTATAGAAGAGGTGATTGGGAGGTGGGGTTTTTTCCAGCCAGAGCAGATCGAGAGGAGCAGCATCTTGGTGATATAAAACATTGATCAGCATTGATTTTGTGTGTCTGCGAGTGCACTGCCCTCTCTGTCAATCCTTGCTCGCCTCCTTCCCGCCTTTCAGGCTAAGCTATGAAATTATGTTTACTCCACGGTTTCTTAGTGGGCGGCATTTTGTCTGAACAGAAGATGGTGGAAAAATCTATACAATAGATAAATAGAAGAAAAAAATTTAACCTCAGGGAATGAAGGAAGAAGAGGGGACAAAGGGAGGGAAGAAAATAAAACAGGTCCATTTTCTGCCCCGTGCCACAAGGCGTGCAAGTGTCCTTTTAGCATTGGTCTGCAATTCATCCAGCAGAAAGTATAAGTTCCATCGACACCGACCTAAACTAGACATTAATCAAAACAGTACTTCAACTGAATGTTTACTGACAAACAGTGGTTTTGTAGCTGCACTGGTGTTACTTCTCAAACTGTTCTCTTAAAGTTAACATCAGGAACTGACTAGATCGTGAAAAGTGAGTGTTACAGTATGTACCAGAATGGAGCGATTGGTTGGAGAGGAGCTGATGAAAGATTATGAAGACAAACTTTTTTTCTGGGATTACATCCAGTGATGAAATGACCACAATAAGACAATAAACCTGGAGTAATAAAGTAAATCCAAATTATTAAATACTATTATTGCCTTTCCACAAAACTCTATCTAGCTCTTTTTCGCATTGACTTCCAACCACTTCCCTTCGGGGAGAGTGTTGCAAGGCCAACAAGCCGGAACCCCATGTGCTGGCCTCAGGGGCTGTCGCTCGCTAGTTGAATAAAGGAGCTGACTGGCTGATTGATAGACCCGCACCAGTCCATGCCCCTCGCACGTTTCCTGATTCACTGCCTTAAATAAGAATCCTTTGCCGGGCGGCCCGGTTTCAGCATTCGTTAAATCTGGTACTTGATGGATGGCACCAATCTTCTGCCAAACCCAGATGAGTCACCTAAGCATTACCCCTTCCCTTCTCGGCCTCAGGTAAATCCCCCGGAGCCTAGGCGAACAGGAGTACTCTAAAACGGTATCAATCACACCAAAGGCCACTCTGCCATGGCACAATGTTTCAATTATACCTCCCGCTCTCTCTCGACTGTATCGTCCTGTCCCAACATCCCAGTCAGGCCCTCTGGCCAAAGTGGAGAGCTCTCCGTCTCCTCAGCAACAGGTGCCTCTTTATCTCTTTTAATTCATTTCAGGGTTATTTATAAGCAAGTCTATCATTCCCCAAGGGCTGAACCAACTCCAGAGCTGACAGATGCTGCCAAAGCCAGAAATAAGCTGCTCTCACCTGCTAGTGTGCCGCTCGGTCCGAAAAGTATCGTCTAGAGCCCACAGAGCCCTGAGCTTTGTCAGTCTGGTGCGATGGGAGACAGACAGGTGAGAAAAGTTAAGTAGGTGCAAGCACAGAGTCTCTGGTGTGTCAGAGTCATTTGTTACCCAGCAAGGACAGAGAAGTTCCCCTCAGACACAACTCAGCAGATGGAAGGTCACTCCTCCGATGGCAGGAAAGCTTTGACACAGTTTCAGCAGTCCTGTGATGTTACAAGTCTGACCGTTAGTTCCAAAAAAAGGAATTGGATTCATCAGAAACATCAGATCATCCGGCACAATTCAAAACTTATTCAAAACAGCTTCCGCCCTTAGGGACAGTTCACCTAAAAAATAAAAGTTACTCAACCACTTGTCGATCCAAACCCATTAGACTTTCATTCATCTTCAAAACCCAAATTAAGATATTTCTGATGAAATCTGAGAGGTTTCACTCCTTACACTGAATGTCCATTCCACCAAAACCTTCAAAAAGTTCATAAAAATATTTCGAAACTAATCAATATCGATCGAACCGTTGAATCCTAGTCTTCCAAAGAGACACAATCACTTCATATGAAGAATGACATTCTTCTGGAAAGATGTGGGTGAATAAATCACAACGGAATTTTCATTTTTAGATGAACTAACTCGTTAAGCAGTAATTCATTCACTGATAACATTCTCTACCTCAGCTATTAATTCTCATTCAAGTTTGTGTATATTCAAATATGCCTTTCATAACCACCTGGGAAGATTTTCAGTAAATAACTTAAATTTCATTCTATTTCTCACATAAAGCTGACTCACAAACTTGGGATATGGTGCATAAATCATATGGAACATAGTTAGGGGTACTATAATTGCTGTGTTTGTCATTTTTAAACTTTGGCAGTTTCTGGAAAAGCATGAACACCCTTCCAAAGATCTCCTATGTGGTCTACAGAAAAGAAAATCATACGGGTTTAGTACAATTTGTGGGTGAGTAAATGATGACAAAATGTTAAGTTCTTGGTGATGAGCTATGCTTTAATTATAGTACATGGCCTGATTTAAAATTAAATTGCACCAGTGGAACAGTGCTGGTTGTTATGAGAAATTAAATGCTCCTTACCCCAACCATCTGCATCTACCTAAAAACAAATAATTAAAAGGGTGCATTTAGTTAGAAGACTTATAATCCACCATCAAAAATAAAAAGAAAATGTTATCCATTAATTTAAATAAATTCCACCATTATGTCAGCATAATTCTGAATGTCATAAAATTGTATAATTAATGAAACAGTCCATCATCTTTGTCCATTGCTCCTTGGCTAATCAATGTCACATTCGATAAGCACCCATTTATGACATTTTTAAAGTTTCAGCTTCAGAAATTACAAATTTCCTAATTTTTTCCGACACTGATTTTGAGAGGCATCGCAGTTGGTGAACCAGAGTTTCACTTCTGCATAAACTGTGACATTATTCAAGGTCGAGAAGCACTCAGAGAAGCCAAGGTCCTGTTTCCAGCAGTAATCTCTTCCTGCTATTCCTCGGTATCAAAGCTTAGCGTGCTCGTCCATCAGAACAGCTTGGTTCTCAAACAGGAATGATCCACTGTGGAGATCCTGCCCATTAACAGTCTCATTTAGTAGCCTCATCCTTATTATCTCCCTCTGGCAGGACTATTGATTAAAATGTCAAAAAATGAAATGAAGCTAGATCGATGTGCCTCTCTTTAAATCATCAACCCTTTATGAGCAAACTACCAGAACTTAAGTTTACCTTTCACACAAGGCTCAGCATGCGTCATTGCTTAGGGAACTCGTGGATGTGTAAAGATGCTAAATGTTGCACTTGTGCCACAGGGGATCTTCATCCATACCTATGAAGCCTGAAAAGAAATCTATTTAAAGCTTGCTTTTAACCACTCATTAGTACTTCAGAAAAGATTATGTAGAGAAATGCGGCAGGGCACAGGTGCTCTAAAGTGTCTCCACAGAGGACATATCATTTAATGTGCTATTTCATCACTATTCAAATAAAACAACAAGGCCTAAGATGTGTTAGCTGATCTCCACCTGGCCAAGCTAGTTAGACTTATTTGATTGTTTTATAAGCTTTTGGTCTGAATGCAAGTTTAACTAAACCACCAACCTGGGTTTCAGCATGGTCTTCGCAAATTGGCACTTCCATAACTTAAGATGGCACAAACCTATAGACCAAAACCCCTTAAAGCATAAACATGAAACACCTTTTTTTATGCATAGCTGACGTATTTCTTAGAAAACCTAAATATATTAAGCTAAATAATGAAATGGAACCTAAATCAACGCATCGACATCTGTTTGGACATTGGTTAACACTGCACTGACTAGATGACATCAGCAGAATGAAAAGTCATTCAGTAACAGAGGAAATTGCTACAATAAAGTTATGATGAAACAGAAGTAGCAACAGATCTGTTCTTCCGTATTATGACATCCATCCAAGTGAAATAAATTGATCAAACAATGAAACAGCATGATGAATCCATATAATCAACAACATTCATTCGGAAAAATAAATGAATTTTTATTGACAAAAAAGAAAACTTTTTTCTTAAGAACATTATGCACTGCTGTGCACAATAAGAGCAGGAAGTATTAAAGTAAATTGAGTCAGTTTTGATTTCATGTTGATTTAAAGGTAATTTTAGACATTTAAGCATGTGGTATGCAAAGCATTTTGTTTTGGGGGAAAAACAAATATATCAGACGTCTGTCATTCCAATATCTCAAAGCTTTCGCATATATGTATATGACATAAATGCTGCATATATTAAAGAACATAAAAAACTTGCCTTTGCTTCTCTGATGGCATATGAGTCAAGAAATTAGTCATTTTACAAAGCTGTGTAGCCAAAACTGTATTTGGACCAGCCAGGACACAATCTGGTTCCATTCCTTTTATATAAACCATAATATAGCAAGTGGACTTTTGGGCATCTTATGACTGGTCCTTCCCAGGAAGGCTAGTAGTATGCTCTCGAGGAGGTGGACACAGCCAGATACACACCTGGGAGTGGAGCCGATGGGCTTGATTCACCCTGGCACACAAACAGAACAACTGGCGGGGCTCTTCTGCAGATGGGCACACAGGTGGGAAAAGGGCAGAAGGGAGCGTAGGGGGCCTCTGCCAGGTTTGTGTCGTCCTTGTAGCTCAGAGTAGGTGCACTTCTTTTTTCCAGTTGATTACATCTGGGCTGAGGTCCACAATGCTTCACTAACAAAAAAGAAATCAATGTGAAGCTGTACTGCCCCCTAAAGGAGAGTCACACAACTGCCTGGGATCACCAACTGGCAAGCTGGTATTAAATACATATATATTTCTCCACGCAAACTTTACGCCTCCAGATGAAGCTACCTTGAACTTAGAGGGGGATTTATACAGCTCCACTGCAAGCATATCAATATATAGCAGATGAAAAAAATAAATTATGCACAGTTGGAGTAAATGTTGAACAGATTTCGTCTAACAGGTCATTCCATCACCAAGCAGTGGAACGAGCGCTTCAATTGGGTCTAAATGAGAACAGCCGCGTTGTTTGTTGCACGAGTCACTGAGCTTCTTCTGGTATAAACAACAGCTGCGCAACAGTAAAACTATTTTGTGAAGAATGCGATGGCACGTTATCAAAAGCAGAGGCTTAAAGGCCATGTTGCAGGTTAACCACCACTTTCGATTAATGGGTACATAAATCACTCAAGATATGTATATCATTTTTAAAATGTCTCAAAAATGGTCTTAAAGACCTATTTTTTAAGTTTTTGGTATTAAACGTTTTTTTACGCAACTGGGCGATGACGTCACGTCGGGGAGAAGTCGAGGAAAGGTAGCCTCAGTCTAGTATGATGCCGCGTTCCAGGCAACCCGTAACCCGTGTTTTTCCAACCTTTAACCCGTGAAAGTGCACTGGAACGGCAATCAAACTCTTGACTTCCCACCCGTGAACTCGTGTCTCATACTAGATCGATGTACTCCGAGTTCCGAGGTCACACAGCACGCGAAACAACAATGACAGCCCCTACGGATAAAACTGCCTACGGATGCAGTGTTTATGCAAGTGGTACACGTTGAAAAAACGATTTTAGGTCAATGTAACATTGCAATAAAATAAATAATCTAGTTACAATTCCTTGCGCTCAGAAAGTTTGGCGTAACTTGCCTGGAACGGTACAATATCGTTAGTCGTGGTATGAAATAGTGATTACGAGCTCAAAAACCTGCCTGGAACACAGCATCAGAACTAACGTTATAGCGACTGACTGGGATGAGGAAGAGGTGGCAAGAGCCAACATGTATGATGGGCCGCAGCCGTGTAGTTTCGAACCTGCCAGACGTGAGAGGGCAAATGAGAAATTGCTAAGAACTGATGTCCGTCCAAGCTAATTAAATGCATGGTCCGAGGAGAATGAGTGGAGAGTTGGTGAAGTGTCCCGGTGAGTTGCTATCGTTTAGTATCGCAGCAATGAGCACTGGAGCTAGTCTACGAGCAGCAGTGCACAATAACGACACACACACACACACACACATATTATTTTTTATATTTTTACTGTCATTGAGTAGCACCGAGTGAAAAATCAACGTTTTCTTTATATCTAGTGGCAGTGATCATGACGTTAGTTCAGATAAGTACCGGTTACCTTTGTCATAGTGTCGTAGAACTGGTAAACGTTGTCTTTGTCATCTAGAAATAGAAGGCATCATGCTAGATATATGGGCATTTTTAAGCATTTATCTCTTCCTCCGGTGAAAATGTTGTTGCAAACGTAGCCGCGTGTGTGTCGCTGTGTTTGGTAGGTACTTGTGTGGGCGGTGCTGTCCCATGGAAACTGCGCTGAAAAGCTTGTGCTGTAGGGAAGTGAGTGCGTTTGGGTCGCTGTTGGTCGATATCTATCTATCTGTCTGTCTGTCTATCTATCTATATATGTAGTCTATCTATCTATCTATATCTATGTATTTATCTATTTATCTATAATCTGCGCTATCTGAATACTCTCGTCTACTACTCGTCTCTCTAGTCACTCTCAATGCTCTCAAGGCGGGCTTTGGTAAATTCTCTCCCCAACGTGACGTGATGCAATGCATTGTGGGGGAAATGAGACCGCTGTAAGATAGTACCTACTTTTTCGTATTTTATTACGTTTTGTGATACCCAACAACATAAAATAGAATGGATAACAGTTTAAATGTTTATTACCAACAAGCAAATTGCACAAATTCGTTAAAAAATTAACCCTGCAACTCGGCCTTTAACGCAGACTGCGACCACCTGCGGCACGTGCCCCCTCAGATTTCTGAGCCAAGTGGATTTTGAATGCAGCTTCCAAAAGACAAAAAATAGCCAAATAATATTTTTTATATATTTGATACAATCACACCAGTGTGATTAGATCATTCAGTGCTTCACAGCATCAGCTGCTAAATTCAAATCAGAGTTTTGAATTCAAATCTGGCGCTGAGCCAGAGACAGACCGTTTATACAGCGGTCCGTGCAGGCCGTGAATGCAATGTCCCTGTACCAAATGGCACCCTGAAGCCTCGAGGTCTTCCTCTAAATCAGGGGTTCTTAACATTTTTGATGTCGGGGCCCAAATTTTACAGTACAAAGAGGCCCAGGGCCCAATCAAATATTAGCACTGTATTGGTTTATTGATCTCACCCTTGGTTTGATTTGTATTCAATAACTAAATCCACTTGCAATTTAACAGTTCATTATTATTTTGTATATAAACCTGCACATACAACAAGATGCCAAACACAAAACAAACAGTTCAGGGAACAAATCAATCAAGCACGCTTCTGAATGCTAAAATTACAAATAGGACACCTTACGGCAGGGGACGGCAAGTAAGTTTAGCATCGGGCCAAAAAAAAAAAATTCTCCACTATATGATGGGCCAGAACATATTCAAAGGATAATTAAAAAGGGGTCATATGATGCTTTTTTTTAAGATCATTATTTTGTGTGTTTGGTGAAACAAAATATGTTGACATACTTTAATGTGCAAAAACACATTATTTTCAAATACTGTACATTATTTTAGGTCCTCTACGCCCCGCCTCTCTCAAAGCGGTCATTTTCTACAAAGTCCCTCCTTCCACAAGTGCAGCCTCTGATTAGCAAACTGACCCAGTGCATTTTGATTGGCCGAACACCCCAAGCACTCATCGAAAATGTAACATCCCTTTCCATAATCACGAGCTTCATCTTTCAAAATAAATATAAAGACAGTTAATAATAATGTTCTTAGTTTTACCATCCGTTCAAGCCCAAGAGGGGAACAGAGTGGTGAGAAAATCACAGTGATGAAGCTCTTATGTGGTTGCAGTACACAAGCCATGGACGGTTAAGACAGTTGGCTCCACTGTGTGACCCTGTCTCTCTCTCTCATTCCCTCACACAGCGCACACACACACACAAAAGAGTTTTTTTTTTTAGGAAGCTACATTTAAAAAAAATCAACATTCTTAAATTTTTAGAGAGAAGAAATTTTCTGAATTTATCCATTTTGGGAATTGACTGAATCATGAAAAGTAGTCTCATATGTACAGAGCCCCTACAGGGACATGTTGACGTAAAAAGTATGAGATGGGAGGATCATATTAAATTATATTTCATTCTCTCCCAAATGTCTTGCATTCCCCTGAGGCTGAGGTACTTTGTGTATGCTAGCAAATAACTTTTTTTGTGAAAAAAATGCAAAGTTTCTCTGTGGAACATAAAATCTTTGGGAGACAATACAGAAGCAATGACTTTTTTTCTCATTTTTCCATCACCATGTACCTTTTAGGGGCTTCATACAAATGATAGGTAGTCGAAACAAAGAAAAAAGAAGTGACATCAGCTAAATATAAAAGTTTGCTTTACAGGAGAAGCAAGTAATTTTATCTTGACAAGAATATAAACCATTTTTAGGGGCTTCATTCTTGGGCATAGTTGTGGCCTAATAGTTAAGAGTCAGACTTATAACCCAAAGGTCACAGATTCGAGTCTCAGCACTGGCAGGGATTTGTTTTTTGTTCTCTTCCACCTTTATTACCACAAATGAGGTGAGACCCCAAACTGCTCACCACCACAGCAAAAAAATGGCTGCCCACTGCTTTGTGTGTGTGCACTTGGATGGGTTAAATGTTAAATGCAAAGCACTAATGTGCACGATGCCTATGATTATGATTGTTATTATTTTTTCTTTGCAACAAAAATGCATGCAAAATACAACACATGAAATAAATTAAAACAGTTTCCTGTATAATTACATATTGACTTGTGTATATGGTGTGATTTAAAAATATTAAATTTTTAAAAACTAAATTCTCTTTATGTGGAATTGTGTTGTAAATCTTGGACCAAACATACTACTGTCATGCCATTGGTCTTTGCCCTTTCCTGCTCATCAAATCACTGTTCCACCTCTGTCCCAAACTCTACTAAATGATTTATTGATTCAAGGCAACCTCCATATAACCTGTAAATTACCTCAACACAGTGTCATTATCTACCAATGATGAGTAGGGCATAAAAAACCAAGAAGATGCCTCTCTGAGAAGACTTGGTCAAAGCGCTGGTCAAAGTCTGATTCAAACTTTGATCAGGCTTAACCTGCTTTGTAATAATTACTATTCCTGTGATGGGCTAGAGGAGGTTGGAGATTCAATGAATCCATTGACCCATGACCGCCCTGCCTGAAAGCTTCGTTTGAACTTAGCGAAGAGATACAGCCCAATCCAGGAAAATGAGGTGGAGACGGATCAAACCAGCACTCGAGACTTCTCTGTAAAATCTGGGGACAGTGGTCTTCTGACGTAAAATATCTCTCACTAACTAGAGCTAAACGATTTGTACATGCAATTTCAAAAGGGCTATTTGGAATTGAAAACACAGAGGTGTCTATTTTGTTACCATCTCAAGTATAAACATAGTCTTTACTGTTATTAATCTATGTGCAAACTGGTTTTGGGTTTTAAGATTGGGTATTAACATTTAAGTTGCTATTGGAGCTGCACTTATTTCCGTCATTCTTTAGTTGTTTGGAAATCTTTCAGCCTGCATCTACATTAAAACAAAAGTCAACAAAGTTGTTCCATCGAATGATTCATTAACGTTTTTATTTACTTCCCACAAATTAGAAATACAATGGAAATCCATACTGAATTTATACAGAGGGCTGAGGCTGGCAGAACCAACTGCAGAATGCCAAAGAAACTAAATTAATAACCACTGGAAAGACAAGCTAAAATTGCATCGCATATTAGTGCCAAAATTCATGTGCTGCTCAAGTCCAGTAATGCTATAAAATGGGAAAATAGTGAACTGGTAGTAGTGAGTAGTGAGTGGGTGGCATCATTCGACCACTAAAGACAGTCTATCGCTAATGTACGGCAGTACAATTAATGCAGAGGAGAAAGTATACAATTAATAACTCATAACTCTTGAGAGAGGTCAAAAGTTTAATGGTACCATTTTACTTCAATATCAGGCTAATTATATTCAGTGAGAGAAAAATACTGAAATAACAAAGTACATGATTTTCCTGTGCCATGCCAACACACTTCACAAGCTTCACGTTGAGGGGTTATAAAAGCAGGGGAACACTGCCCTCCTGTGACTCTCTAGAGAATGATACCATTTTCAGGGCAGCTTGTCAAACTCAGCATTTGCTTTACCAGGACATGTGAAATGCAAAGCAAAATGCATAGTTTATGCACAAAACAAATAATTACTTTTCATTCACTACTATTTGTTTTGAAATAAAAAAAAATGTATTGGGCTGAGACATTTTGCATATTTTTAGAAATGTTTTAAAGCAACACAAATGATGGTGAAGGAATACACACACACACACACACAAAGTCTACAAAATGAACAAAGCATTTTTGCTTCTGGGAATTTATGTGTTCACACAATATCAGTCATTTTTGAATTTCCAGTCTGTGGGAAGCTGACGGTGGCTTTGCTCTAGTGAGTTTCTGGAACATCAGCAGTCTACAGTTTGTTTGGGTCACCCAGGGGCCCACACTGTCAGGGGCCTATTAACAAGATCTCCTCAGGGTAAAATCCATAAACACATTGTCACGGTGAAAAAAATTACCCCAAACACCTCTTCTCAAGTTATTAAAAGAAGCAACACACTAAACATCATTTGAGGTGCAGAAGCACTGAAAAGGCAGCTGCCATGTGTCTACACACTCTGTAGCTACTTTTAGAGCAGACACATTGCTTGACAGATTCTTTGTTTCACCAGAGTGGATGAGTGTGCTTTCACAGTTGTGTGAGAAGAGCTAAAAATAAGCTTGAAGGTCGTAGATAAGAGAAAGCTTGCAGTGTGAGTCGATTGTCAGCGTGCTGGAAGAGTGTTAAACAAACAACAAACACAAAGGTGACCCTTGTGCAGCAAAAATATAATCTGATAAAGATTAATTGACTCTGCATTAATTGTGTCCTTACTGCAAAACACAAAAATTGGACAGCACTGCAAAATATTCAAAACAAGACGAGCAGCACACATCAACTTAATATGAAAAGAAAAACAACTGTATTTTATGTGGCAGGAAATGTTTTTGTGAATGTGGTAGTAATGCATGAACAAGGCCTGCTGGTGATGTATTTGGCACTACATGAAAACGTGATCAAGTAGAGTAAAAAAGACTGCTGGTCATTCCAATGCAACATTACTCATACAAACTTCTAATGTGATTATTTCAAGTATTGGTGCTTACAAGACAAGAGTAGGGCAGATTATGCTCAAATGTGCTGCATGCACAGCCTACATTTACTGTAGTATATAGGGGATGCAGCATTGTTATTGCTTGCAGTTATAAAGCCATACATTAATGTTTTAAATACATTCGCAAAATTGTAGATTTCAGAGAAATCAAGTTGATCTGCTATGTGGAGAACATTTGAAAGTAATTAATAACATATGCCTTGTAAGAGGAAGGCTTATGTACAGTACTGGTAAAATTCCCCTTTTTAAAAATGCAGATGAGAGAACATCAAGGATACACTGTGCAAAATGACCTGTCACAGCCCGTTAATACATCCTTAAAGTAAGTTAATTTGGCAAGCAGCATATGTATAAGCTTAACTGTGTGTCAAAGTTTTGGGCTGGTATCTCAAAGACATTCACTGTTTAAATGCAAGGCACTGATTAAGACATTAGTTTTAGATATATTATGCATGTTTAACTTTTATAATGGCACAAAACAGCACAGCCAAGCTGATGAGGAACGTCAAAATATGCAACCGGAAGCTTATTTCTTAAACAGTCCTGTTTTTGTTAAATTTAAACCCTGGATGAGTACTAAATTCCCTGAAAAAAATTAAATTAAATTAACAACTACACAAACCCTTTTAATGTAAAACATGCTCAAAACTCCAGATGCTTCCTATAAGTCTCACTGAACCCATTCAAAGTAAGCAATTTCATCAAGATCAACTGGATAATCTGTTAGATGTATTGGCTCTTTGTTGTCAAATCGTTCTCCTTTGTAACTTTTCCAGCGTCCGGCTGGTAGATAGATATCCCTTTCTTGCTTGCCCTGCTCCAGTACTGGTGCCACCATCAAGTCATCTCCTATCAAAAACTGTGAGTCAACTCTATAAGCTGTTTCATCACTGGTGGCGATCCACCATAATGGGCGAATTATGGGGTCCCCAGTGTCCAGTACTTCTCCTGCCAGTTCTATGACCCTGGGAGCCACTAGTGTCTCATGTAGTTCTGTGAACCGCTGAGCGATAGCCACCACCTCTTCATCATACTCCCATGGAGGAATGGAGAACTGCATGGAAGGCATGAAAGCAGACAGCTCCAGCCACCGAATATAGAGCTCACGGTCTGGCAGCTTGCCATTTCCATCAGTACGGTTGGGATAGGCATTGCCTCCAATCATGTCTGGCAAGATGAACTGGTAGCCTAGGATACTGATGGTGAGGACGGTTGGAATCAGGGACTTCAGGCCAAGTTCATAGCCCCACACAGAGTCCCGGTCGATTGGACGGAAAAAACAGGAGATATTCTGAGAGCTGTAGCCAGAACGAAGTTCAGCACGTTCATTGAAAGGAATGGCCATTTCGGTATAGCGGCGAGTGAAGGTGCTTGGGTCAGGGAGGTGGACTCGAGTTCTAAACTGCCACGGCAAGTAGTTGGTCTCGCCTGCATCAAACTTGAAGGAAGAAACACCATATTTGTGGCGTAAAGAGCGAAGCTGGGACATGAACCAGTTGCGAGCTTCTGAATTGGTAAAATCGAGGATTCCACCAATGCCATTCCACCACTTAACCAAGGCAGGAAGTTGACCTGTAGGCTCCATCACGAACAGCCCTTTCTGTACACATGGCCCGAAATTGGAAGAATCATAATTCACAAAGGGATGTGTCCACAGAGATACCAGGAAGCCATCGGCCTTGAGCTTTTGAAACATGGCAGAAGCATTTGGGAACTTCTGTGTGTCAAACTCAAATTCCCCGTACTGACTGGTGTAACGATCATCAAGTTCTAAGTGGCTACAGTTGAAACCATGTTTGCGTATATTCTCTGCATAAGTTAAAAGCTTTTCCTGGTTGATGTCAGTCTTATGTAAAGCCCAAGTGGACCATATTGGGTGCCAGAACATTTCTTTGGCAGGCACTTTGTTGGGTTTAGGGAAGTATCGACGAACCATGACCTTGTGGATTGAGGTCACATCTGGGCCCACGCAGACTCTGTAACTAAGCTCAGCATAGGGAGGCCTTCCAGGTGAAGGTTTGTATGGACTGTCCTGATATCGTGCCTGGAAGTACATGGTTTTCTCTGTATCATTCCAGCCCAGGTGGAAAGGCACACTGTCATTGATCTTAATGGCAGTCGCATTGGATGAAAGCCAGTAGCGCTCAAGGATGCCACCAAAGTCATGGCGATTGGTGTACACGTCACTGGTGACAAAAGGTTTGGGTGCCTGCTGGCCCGAAATGGCAATAGGCCAATGTTGAACAGCAGTCTCAGCACCACCATACCAGTGCGATTCGTTGTAGGACATGGCGTGCTCCACAGGTCGGTCTGACTCCAACTCTTCCCAACGCACACGGTAACACATCACCGTTTCCTTTGGCTTTACGGTCATAATGAAGAAGTTCACCTTGCCAGCAAATGAACGTGAGCAGCGAAGGATCACTCCCTCCTTTGAGCAGGAGTCTAAATCAAGCGTGCCAGATCTGAAATCAGCAAGCATACATAAGCTTCTTTTAGAATTTTATTCGTGACAAGTTATAAAACAAGAATAACTTTCATAATTGGAAAAATTGTTACTGAATTGAGTTATCATTGAACAGTAAACAGTGATTCACAACTGGTTCTGCTTCAGGACCAAGACTTTACAGTGGATAGTCTGTAGTGCTATCAGAACATTTTAGGATCAGAAGTATATAAGCACCATACTGACCTGAAGCCCATCTTCAGGACAATCCCCCCAGCCTGGTTACGGATGAGGAAGCCATCCTTATTCAGATCAAGCAATTCTGTCTTCAGTAGGTCAGCTTTACGTAGCGAGGCAATATAATAGCACCATGCAGTCACTGCTGCAATCACCAGAATCACACCAATAACTCCAACCCCCACCAGAGGGCGACTGTTCTTGTCTATCTTCTTGATGGGCATGCCATCGGTAATTGTTCCTCCTGCGCCTCCTGGGACTACTTGATACATTCTGAGCCTTAGATTTTGAATTCACAGTTGAAAAGTTGATAAACTGAAGGCTAAAAGTTTATACAGACTTTAGAAGACATTTGGCAGACAGAGAACAAAAGCGAATAACTTGCGAAATTTGTGCAAAATGGAGTCTTGCATCCATTTTTCCTTCTCTCAGTGTAGCATTTTCCTCTTGTTCATTATGAGCCTGAGGGGGAAAGGAGTGGCAAAAAGTGTCAATGTAAATGGTTGAAGTCCAAACATGTATCTACTTGTAATGCAAATGTTGGAATCACGGTACAAATTACAGCATTAAGTATTTAAAAACAAAAGACTTTAGCTTTGATATCGGCGTGAATTGGTCTGCTGGGAGGTAAAGGCATAAACAAAAGCAGTTTATTCATGCTGTCAAGATTTCTCACTGTGGCAGTGTGTGAACTGACTGCACCAGAGGACACCACGAGGGCCTCTGGTTCTGCAGTATTCAACGCCACCTGCAAAACTTTAAGACTGGATAAGTGCCACCAGACACACTTGGTTCAAATGAAAAGCACAGTTAATGAACAATGTTTTCTACTGAGGAAAGACCTAGAAGAGCTGAACTGCCAGTGCAGAGGCTCTCTCTTTGTGTTTTTTGAGGGAAATGTACAGCACACTAATAAGGTGCAACAGTGACGTGGTTTTGGGAAGCATCTCATTTTGTCAATAGTCTCTTAAAAAAAACTTAATAAAGAGATTTTAATCAAAACAACCAAATAAACGTTTTGAATCGGAACTTTACATTTGAGAAGTAAAAAAGGTTGTACTTGTAATGAGGGCTGTGAGATATATACTGTCTAGGATAATATTGTAATTGTTGTTTTAACGATATGCGATTTGACATTATCAAGTATGTCACAAAAACTAAACCAGAACACACCCAAAGAGTGCACATAACATTACCTGATATATATTAGACTACTGTGCGCATGTAAAAGTACAAAAAAAAAAAAAACCATCAAAACAATAATTATAAATTTGTAACTACAGGTTAAATGCATTTATGTCCTGCATTAAACGATCCGTGTTAATGCATCTAAATGCCACTTCAGATAGAGATTATGTGCCACCTCTGCACTGCAAATACAAATTTTGTTGATACTGATTTCATTTGATAAGTAACAGCCCTACAGTATCTTAATATTTGAATTTATTGTTTAAATTTTAGAATTTGACACAAAGGATGTTGCATACATTTAATTAGGTTAGAAAAACCTAATTAAATTGACCTAAAAACCTAATTTTTGCCTTACGGTAAAAATGCCCATAAAAGGTTAAAATCAATTTCAACTTAAAAGTTAATTTCTGTTTCTCCTGCAAATTAACCACCACACATAATATGAAGAATATCAAAAGCTTTGGGAGTCAGCTCAACTGTCCACAGCAGTCCTAAACCAAAGTACCAGCACAATAATATGCTCAGCAAAATAATCATCTTATTATAGTTTGACAAAATTCTAGAAAATATAGAGATATCATTTTTTGGTCATTTTCGCACACCTCTGATCGTCAATGTATACTACCTGTCCCACAAAGCACTTGTCCCACAAAGATCAAATATTAAATTATTAACTGTATGTCATTGATGATCAAAATAAAGTATTTTTGAAATACTAAACTAAGTTGTTTGAGGGTGTACGAATTGACTCAGCAATGCTGACATTTGCAGTGCCTTATGGAAGTTGGCGGTCAATTTTCTTTCTGTATTTTGACGTATTATATCTGAGTGTAATAGAGAATAACAGAAAATGTAGTGCATGGTCCTTGTTTAATCATGTTTAAAAAAAATAATAATATATACTTGGATTAATTGTTTACAATAAGATTTAAAATATGCATTAAAATATAGATAGGGTTCATTTTTTTGGTACCTACTTTAAAATCGACTAGTACAGCTGTAGCAGCAATGGGAAGAAATAGAAAAAAAGTGAAAGAACAAAACCACTCCTAAAAATACAAATAATGCTATCAAGACATAGAATTTAATATATCTATATAAAATACAATTGAAAATATCCAACAGACGCATTTTTCATTGTTTTAAATCCCATGGTAGGTCTCTTAAAAAGTGTACACATCTAATTATATTTGGCATGTGATTCTCTGAAAAGAAACTTCAGTACTTCCCTAAATGAAAGAGGTTTTTGCTCAGTAGGTTGAGTAACTGTCTTATGGAGAGACTGACTGAAGAACAAACAGTTACTGACAACAAACGTATGTTTAACAAAGATACTCTCCCAAGCAAATAAATAAATATAATACTTAAAAGCCCACCTTAACAAGAAAACCTTTCTGCAGAGATGAAGCAATCATGTATTATCTCACAGCACTCAAGTAAACACAATTTAGCTGATTCGGAACATGTGACTACGAAAGAAAAACTGGTTATTCAGTCTTTGCTACCTTATTTTATTTCTGATAGGTTCAGGCATTGAAAACATGGACATGTTAATAGAGCTGTACCACCAGGTTGTATGAGTAAACTTTTACTAAAATAGCCAAACACTTGATACACAATGAATACTGGCTGACCTCTTTAAAAGGCTTTCATGCTTGTTATTTTAATAACTCGGGACAAATGAGACCTAACACACAGACTATCACATGGGTAAAAGTGTAACACAAGTACTGAGATATGTATCAGTCACTAAAATAACATATAGATCTAAAACTCCTTAAATGGACATGTTATCATTTGACGACAAAGGAAATATCTTTACAAAACAGTTTAGCTTTTTGATCACATAAGGAGAGGAGTTATGAAATAACAAGACAAGACAAAGCAGATGGTCGATGTATCAGACAAAGTGGGAGTCTACGGTTAAACATACGCAGGGTATTACCGAGTCTGACAGAAGAAATTCGCTATTTAAATGTCTAAACATTTGCAGTTACATGAAATAACATACCAGCTCGAGGTCTGTTGGTTTCGTGTCTTGTTGACATGTTCCCTCGACCAATTCAAGACGCTGTACTCCTCCGTGTCTTGTTAGGGGAGGAGTTTATTTGGCGACTCGTTTTTCACACAGACTCTGTAACTCTGGGAAATTGAGTGTTATAGGCTGCTCAGCGAAAGAGAGAGTGCTAATATTGCGGTTTGGGTTTGATTGCCTGTCAACAGCTAAAAATATACAAAATGTCGTGTTGTATTTTGATTAGTCTAACAAAGAAAACAGCGCTTAACAAGTTTGTTTTCTGTGGATCTCAAAAATATACCGGGGTAACCCACCATCCCTTCAAAATACCTAATGCTATCACTACTTTAAAACTAAAAAGCTACTTTATTTAAATATGTGGATCGTTAAAGAGCGTGGTATACAATAAAAAAAAATTTTTTCTATATTATTATTATCATCATTATTATTAAATAGGAAATTTTATTTTTAGATATATTTGATCAATTTTCTAAATAAATCAAATGGCTTCATAACGCGTTTAAATAAATGTTCTATGACAGTTTGCATTTTTTATATATAATATAAAAATAAAAATTATATATATCCTATAATGCATGATTTTGAATAGAGTAACTCTTTTAACCAGCTGTCAAAATAGATTTGAAATGTATCAACTGATTTGACTGGTGTGAGTTTGGTTAAATAAATAAATTTAATGCAACCTATATACGAATTTAACCTATTTTATTCAAAAGTGTTTTCTAGATATTGGGATGTTAATGTAAGTTGGAGCTTAAATAGACTATGTCGTATTTACGTTGTATAAAAACTATAGTTACCATGGTAATGTTTGTAAGACATTATTTATTTAAACATAATAACAAACATTTAACGGGCAAATCATAAACCTTGTTTATTTGTCGTGTAATGCACATTTACATCCAAAAATACATTCTACAGTCAATAAAATGAAGCTGCACCCAAGCATATTTTACGAGGCAGGATCTCTTAACATAAAATGTACCTCAATAATACACTGTAAAATGACATTATCTAACTGACAACAAAAACAACAACAAAAAAAGTTGTTTTTAGTAGTGCTTTGCTTCTGATACAATCTCTGGGTGGATGATGTAGCATCCAACTTTATATGGCTTCACCACATGGAAACAGCTGTGTCCTTCACTGCAAACCAGAACATCTGGATTTAAAAGGGATTATCTTCATACATTCAGATACATTAAGAGCCATGTTTATGCTAAAACACATTTACAGCTTAGCAGAATGGTATGATTTTATTCAACGCACTGAATCAAAGCATCACGTTATAATATGTTTGAAAGACCATAGCTGATCATCTCTAGTGGCTGTTCATAACTGAAAAGGGATTTGCATTTATTGATCTGTTTTTATGTATTTATTAAATAGGTAGTTTCATTATTGTTATTATGTTATATTATTATTATTTTTTTTTTTTATTAAGTGTTTAACAAGAAATGCTTTTAAGCATCAAATCGGCTTATTAGAATGATTTCTGACGGATCGTGAGACACTGAAGACTGAAGTAAT
The DNA here is from genome assembly GCF_963082965.1 of Carassius carassius. Taxonomy (NCBI): domain Eukaryota; kingdom Metazoa; phylum Chordata; class Actinopteri; order Cypriniformes; family Cyprinidae; genus Carassius; species Carassius carassius. The sequence goes on from NC_081801.1 coordinate 6,294,949, forward strand.
GTCTGCTTCAAATTCAACATTATTATCAAAGGAATAAATTTAATTTAAAAAAGATTTTAATAGAAACCATTTATTTAAAATTATAATAATATTTCACAATTTTACTGTTTATCTGAATTATAATAATACATTTTTTTATTTTATTATTATTATTGTTTGCTTGTTGTCGTTGTTGTTGTTTTTTTGTTTTTTTTTTGTAATAAAACACCTGCAATCAGTTGTTAATTTTGTGCGTGATCTTGTGTGATGATGGTTAACCTGGTATTTGAAGGGTTTTAAAAGATGGCATGATGTCCATCTGTTGGTTCAAATAAGAGTACAAATAAGAAATGAAATGATCCTAAAAACTATACGAATTTGAGAACAAAATCACAGCATGATCCCTTCATAAACTGATAGTGTAGTAGTCAGAAACATACAATAGGAATGTTCAGGTATTCAATGCGTTTGAAGACATTATTGAAGGCATACTGCAGTACTGGATATTCATCTTGTTTATTCAAACACAAAACATAAAATAATGTCATAAAATATTATTTAGGTTAAACTGAAACTAATTATGCAATGCCTATGCATCAGGTAGAACTGCAAAAGCATTACCCTTGTGTGTTTGTGATTGTTGTATGAGCAAAGTTGGTTTGTTATGTTTTGAGAAGCCAGGTGGCAGTGTACAAACTGCAGACGAGGACTCAGGTGTGTTGAGTCTTTTTGTGATGAGCTCTGCGTCAACTATCCATGTGCTGTTGTACGTCTTAAAGGTCAATACAGAGCAAAAAAAAAAAAAAAAAAAAAAAAAACCATTGATACGTTGTAGTTATATATGTCCCAATATATACAAGTATAGTTTATATATTTGTCTGGAGCTGGTACTGAGCACTCAAATTTATTTTCATCTACACTGATTTGATCAATGACAGTGATATATATATATCCAAATATATTTTTTTTGACTCAACCTCAGCTGTAGTGACACAAATTGTATTGATACCTGGATACTGGATTGATATGTGTCTCAATGGAGGCAGAAAAGAGGTCGGAGGAGAAGTTGTCTGAAAGTGTTTCTGTGAGCCATATCCTGTCTGGAGTGTTCTTGGCATCAGGAAGTGCTGGGTGGCTAAATGGATTCAGAAAACCAACCCTAAGTGACACTTAATATCCTCTAACACTGACCCAGCAGAGGTTAGATTGTTTTGCTAGCATAGTTAGAGTCGATCCCAACCTCGATCCCTGTTTAGCGGTTTGGAAATAATGTAACCGGAGCTTCCTGTTCAAGACCCCCACATGTAGATTGTTTTGCAGAATCAAGCGGCTACAATGCTCTCCTGGCTGGTGAATTATTAATGTTTTGTCAGAGCAGTTCAGTTCAAGGTAATTGAAAATGTTGCTTGTTGTTTACAGTGCTTTTCTCACCTCAGTACTTTAATTTAATCCATTTATTTCACTCATACAGCTATGTCATTCACACATTAGCAGCAAAATAATGGTGAGAGAATACAAACAAAAAACACCTCACAAAATGCAAACCAAGGAAGTAATGAATGTATATTAATATATGAGTCTAAACAAATGTCACTGAAACCCCTAATGCCAAAAGAGACCCATGTATATATAAAATAAATGACATTTATGGTGATCAACAATTATTGTATTAGTTCAGGAAGCTCTTACTGGTGTTCTGTCAATTTTAGACTTTCCTACCTCCCACTAAAACAGTGGCTAGTACAATTCGACAACGAAAAATGCTACTGTTAAGTTATGGTTTATTAATGTCTACACCTACCCTTACAGTAATGCAAATACAGTAATTATGTGTTATATTCACGGTTGTAGCTAAAAGGGATACAGCTACAGGAAACCAACAATATTTTTTTTCTTCCAATTAGATTGTGTTTTTATTAAAGTCTACACCTACCCCAACCCTAAACCTACCCTTACAGTAATGCAGATACATTAAAACTCGTTGTTTAACATGAGAAAAAGGACACGATATTGATATGTGCATGCTCAGTAAACCCTGGTAGGAAAATCTGATGGGTAGAATAAAATGTCAGGACACCGGCCGTGGATGAGGATTGTTTCATTGATCTTAGCCGGGTAGGTTGGTCCCAAGCCGGGTAACTGAATTCATCTGAGTAGGTGCTGCTGAAGTGCTGAGGACCCATTTCCATTTCGTGTATGGTAAGAATTTGTCTGCAGCTCCTAGACTGATCTGCCCTACCTCACTCCCTCCCTCTCTTCAGCACCTCTGCTCCTCTTCCTCTCTTCTCAATCTGAATCCATCAGTCCTGTCATCTTTCCATGGAGTATTTGGATTAATTGACTCAAAAGTGAAAATTCTGCAACTGTTTACTCATCCTCCAGGTTTGTAACGACATAAAGTTGAGTAAATTATGACAGCATGTTTCCTTCAGCTCTCCTATTTCATCCATTTATCATTCATCCATTTATTCGGCTGACAGTGACTAAGCACATCCTAAGCTATCATATGTGATGTTATTCTGGCCCTGTTCTGTATTACACACTCCACTAAAGAGAGAAAAGGGAGCTGGCTACTGAATAATCTGCATAGATATCCATCTGTCACCAGGATTGAGCCACCCCACAGGTTTTATTCCCCCCTCAACCAGTGATCAATAATTCAAGCCTTAGATCCTGTGTGTCTTTTGTGGGCCCTGTTCAGCGGGACATGACTGAGGTTAAACGTGATTTCACCAAGTACAACATGTTCCTGGGTCAACATCCTTGTTGATCCTGGAACAACATTCCTATCAACCAATCAAAATTGAGATATCATTTTTCAGGAAATGTCAGTTTCAGGTTTACAATCAGGGTTAGGTGCTTCTACACCCTTGTTAATCAGCTATCATTTCCCTCTGATTTTAGGAATAAATTATGGGTAAGGTTAGGTTTAGGGTTAGGTTTTTGGAGAGTAATGTTGATCCAGGATCAACAAAATATGTTGATCCAGGGACATGTCTTACTTGGCAAAATCACGGCGACCCCTGACTGAGAGTTTAACTGGTGAGGTGCTATCTGTTTGTTGTCTGGACAAATGCCAGATTTAGAGCTGGGCAGAATAATTAATATAATTAACTATAATTAAATAATACTGATTATAATAATACAAATTAAAATGAAAACATTTTTAAAAAGAAATATTACAGATGTAGTTTTTTAATAAGCATTTCACCACTTTGAAGGGAAAAATGAATTACCATATTAAGTAGTTATGCAGGATGGGACCTGTTTTCTAGGATAGGAGAAAAAAAAACTATTTGGAGTTGCTTCAAACTAAATAAGAAATAAATGAAGTATTTTTATATGTCTATTTAAATCATAATTTACAGTAAAATAGTAATATTGTAAAACATTATTACAATTTAAAATAACTGTTCCGTTTTCAAATATTTTAAAATGTCATTTATTGTTGTGATGGCATAGCTGAATTTTCAGCATCATTACTCCATTCTTCAGTGCCACATGATCCTTCAGAAATTATTTTTAATATGCTGATTTGCTGCTCATTTTGAAATGTTGAAAAAAAAATTTGTGTGAAGTATGATAAACATATCAGCTTTGTCAAATGAATAGAAAGAAGAACAAAAAACAGCATTTCTTTGAATTGGAAAACTTTTGTATCATCATAAATCTCTTTATTGTCACTTTAGATCAATTTATTGCATCCGTGCTGAATAAAAATATATATAAAAAAGCACAGAACTGCGGAAAGCAAGTCAGTTTCCCTTTCTCTGTCTATGAATCATGCTACTACAGCCATAAATGTGTAGACATTAAACTCCACAGTAACTATAATATGATACATTAGTGGAATTTGCTAATGTCATTGTAGTAGATACGATATTTCGGATGACAGTAATGAATGACTAATCCTGTATAAATGAAAGAAGTTATTCATTCATCAGAGATAATCAAGAGAGTCATTTAACTGAGCATTTGACACTTATCCACAGTCACTGTCAGCTACACAAAATATCCTCTGTAGCTGTGCCAACAAATATGCCATCAGCGACCTATTATGCACAGGACAGCTTTGAGGTTACTCAACAGGAAATAACAGGACTAATAACAGGAAATGGGTCTAAAGGGTGGTTTCTTTTAAGTTCTACTTTTTTAAATAATCACTCACATAGAGAAATAACCTATGGGTGCTGTCAAAATGAGAGTCCAAACAACTGATTTTGTCTCTTTCCTTTCAATGAACAAACTGTAAACATACAGTAAAGTTCCAGAAGGATTTTTGATTGCAGAATGAGAATGAAAGTCGGCAATTCTAAAAGAGAGAGATTATATTTAATTTAAAAAAGGAATCAAGGGAATTATAAAACACGATAAAAAAAATCAAGACATGAATTCCAAAAGTTGTGTTGTAGATGTGGAATGGTTGTCTGATGTTTCTGCTTTAGTCCAGTTTATTGGTGCTTGGCTTTCACATTTGCTTTCAGTTTAGTGTAGACATAGTTCTGCAAACAAAAAGTAATTTAAACAAATTAACCAAACCTCACATTCAATGGGATTACAGATTCAGATTATTGATTACTGATTCAATTCCAACCTATGCAGGTATAATTAGCATACTGACCCCAGCACTCTAATTAGTTTGGTATACATTACCCACGGCTCACCTCGATTGCATAATAAACTACTCTAAGGAATCTAGCTATAAATCCACCCAAAAGCAGGTCAAAAGGCGGCTGGCTTCACCCTAAAAACATGAATTATAAAATTAAGGAAAAAAATAAAAGTCGCTAACAAAAAAAAAAGACACTAGAATACAATTAAATTTTAAATGATCTAATAATAACTCTTAAATACTCTAAAATAAAATTGACTAGGGAGTAAAGTTTGTGTCAATATTACATTTTGGCAATAATTTACCCACATGCATGGTCCATATTGTCCTCTAGTCAACGCTTGGTGCCCAGGAAGTTATATTTACCACCACCAGTCAGGCAGAATAAAAGGTGGTATCTAATAGATGTTAATTAAACTTAATGCAAAATTGTGTTCATGTTGCCAGTTTCATGTTGTGTTCGTGTTGCCAGTTTTTAAATTATTTTCCCAACACAAACATTTTAATTTATAAAATAAAGAAAGAACTAAGGGAGCCTGGCTTCGTGGGTCGCTGTAGAGGTGATGAAAGAGTCGAACCAGCCATGCCATTAGAGTCTGCACCATACGCCAGCCACTAGACACACATACAATCTCATAATACATGTAATGTACCATTACATTAATGAAATTTTACTTAAGTACAAGTAAAAGTACCAGTCTAAAAATCTACTTCAAGTAAAAGTAAAAAGTAGCTCATTTAAACTTTACTCAGAGTAAAAATTACTTAGTTACATTTTAACAGTGGGAGGGAGTCAAAATGGGACAGGCCAAGAGTGTCAAACTCAGTTCCTGGAGGGCCACAGTCCTGCAGTTTAGATATAACCCTAATTAAACACACCTGATCCAGCTAATCTAATCATTTAGGTTTATTTGAAAACTACAGGATATGTGTGCTGGAGCAGGGTTAGAACTAAACTCTGCAGGGCTACGGCCCTCCAGGAACTGAGTTTGACACCCCTGGGATAGGTCTATTAATCTCAAACTAGTTGTTTTTAATTAAAGGAATCAGTTATTTAGAATAATAAAACATTTGGGCTGTTACCAGGCAAATCAGTATCAACAAACTCATCTTTTAATGCAGAGGAAATGAAGAAGATTCATTGGAAGTGGCATTTAGATGTATTACACTGTTTAGTGCAGGACAAGAATGCATTTAACCTGCAGTTACAAATGCATGAATAATGTTTTGATATACAAGACATAAAATGTTGAATACTCATTTGAAATGATAAGAAATTAATTATTTAAAAAAATCAAAAGATACTTTAAATGTGAAATTAAAATGGCCAGTATGTGTCAGCAAGTCACTGTTAATAAGTGAGTCATTGCGATTGAACCGAATCATTTAAACGGTTGATTCATTCAGGAACGAAACACTGTCACGTTGCTCAGAGACGCAAAACTGTGCTTTGGTGGCTGTGTTTGGAATTATTTTCTGTTGTAGAAATAGAGCTAAAAAGGCAATATGGTTTCTAAAACGCAAGTCTCTTAATTAACTTGTTTACTGAACTGTTATATATATATATATATATATATGTATGTATATATTCATGATGATTTTGGGAGGAAACGATGGAATTCTTTGTGTGATTTTGATTTAATATATGAAATTATATAAATATGTGAATTTTCTGCCCCTATATCTTCAATTTTGTGATCATTCTAAATGCATTTTAGGAGACTGAATCACACAGTGAAAGAACGCACTATAAATGCGCGCGCACATCATTCAAACAAAAATAGCACACTCCTCACCACGGTCTTTTTAGCTAATTTGTGCAAAACCTCTTGCTAAAATGTCAAAGCTTCATTTTAACCACCAATGCAACGATGCAATTATTTAGCTTACCTCTACATTCTTGCGAATGGTTGATGTCTTGTCGAGATTTTATAAGCTGCTAGTTTGGTCTTCCTAGGCAAGTACAGCTTACACTGCATAATAGAGCATACATATGGCCAGGGGTTCACTTCATTTCCTTCGAGTTCAACTTCAGAATATGACGGGGTTTCGTTTTCAGCGGTGTCTGCACCACTAACGCCTGTTTTGTCCGTCTGCATCTTTCTTGTGATTTTAGCGCCAGTTTGCCCTCCCCATAATTTACTGACGTAGTTTCCAGGGAGCGATTTTTTTTCTTTCTTTTTTTTTTTTTTACTCAGTAATTAATGTGTTTTAAAATGTAGCGAAGTACAATACTTCAAACAAAATATACTTAAGTAAAAGTAAAATTACAGATTTAAAAAATTACTTTAAAAAGTATTAGTACACAAAAAAGCTACTCAATTACAGTAACGCGAGTAAATGTAATTCGTTACTTTCCACCTCTGATAAAAATAAATAAAAAACAAATGTACTTTGAAAAAATAAAATGTCAAAAGTATCTTTATTCTTTTGAAAGGCGGTTTGAAAGGCTTAGTCCCCACAGCAAGTGAACCATACCAACTGCAACATACATTAATCATTCGGAATCATGTTTAAAGAGAGTGTGATGTATTATGTGACCAAGAAAGAGGAAGCATTTATTAATATATACTAAAAAAAAAAAAGTTCCTTCAATGTACTTGATCTCCCTGTCTGTGTGTGTGTGTGTGTGTGTGTGTGTGTGTGGTGACTTACAAGAGCAAGGCCAAATGAGTCATAATGGGCTGTAATTAATAGTGGGTGGGTTTTCTCCTGCTCCAGGAAGTACTCCCTTGAAATGAAGTAATAAGTCGACTTGACTGACAGGTTTAATTATAGCCCAACACTATTACGTTTTACAGAAAAGGACAGAGTTGCTGTGTGTGGCCAGCTGTCATTCTCACCTCTAAAGTAATGATGGTGGTATGGGTAATAGGCTTGATGGGGTAGTTATTGTTCACTAATATTTGGAAAGCGGTGGCAGTGAGGATACTACGGAAAACAGAAAAAAAAGATGGCTTAAAATTTACTGTAAATCTGCTTATATGAATATTTACTTAGTACAGCACTTAGTACACTCAAAAAAGATGTAGGCCTAACATCTTTTAAGGTTTATGTATTCAAATTACATTTATAATTTCCATTCGGATTGCACGTTTTTAATCTAACCAAGATTAAACAAAATGAATAAACTTAATGTGATGCATGTTTGTCAGTCATACATAAATGAAACAGGTAAGATTTCTGTAATAGTACTAATAAACAGACTTTTCTTTGAATACGCAATAACCAGGTTTATATATTTATTAACTGAAAATTAGAAATTTCATTTTAATTGAATATCACTTGTTCCATATCATATTTTAATCATTTCCATTAAAAAAAAAAAACATATTCAATTGTGCTATTTGAACAGAATTATGCTAATTCTAAACCATCTGAATAAATACACATTTTAAATATTTCAATAAAATCAAATAGATGCAAAGTTAATAATAAACAATGCCTTTTTTAATGCAGAAATCTCTTTCCTGTTTCATTTATGTATTACTGACCATTTATTTTTATGTTAAAACAGTGTAATTCAAGTGAAATGAAATTTTTATATCCAATTCAAATACATTACTTTCCATTTGGTGTTTAATTTAATAATGGTGCATTTAATTTATTTTTATAAATTTTATTTATTTATCACTGGCATCTATGGCAGTTTTTATTATTATTATTTTGTTTGATTTTATTTTGTATTTTGTCTTTAACCAGTCATAATAATACATGCATAATAATACATTTGAGTGGCTATAGCATTTACAGCTAAAATGTTACATTATTTTACCTTTTTTATGACTGCTGGTACTCGGTAGAATCCCTCTCACTAGTACTGAAGCAGACTTAGTTGTTGCAGCCTGAGTGACTTCTTCATACATACAGAGCAGCTGGTCGTCCTCTGGGACCACATACACAGGCATGAGGGTCTCATTCTGCAGGACCTGAGATTCAGCCACCATAAAGCCCTAGAGACAGTTGAGGAAATTAATTTTCTGACCTTTAGCTAACCAGGTTGGGGAATTGAGAGTTATCTAATATAATCTACTTCCGTCATTGATCACAACCTACGGTCATTTGTACGCTATACATCAAGCGTAATTGTGCATAACTGTAATAGGTGTTGCTGATTGACCTGCACACTGTCCTCTGGTACTGAAGAAATGTTTTGGGGTAGCAGTATAAAAACCGCTGTGTGCATTCTGATTTTTGGCCTCTAGGTAGCGCTCAATTGTGAAATCAGGCAGCTTCATGATCACACAGCAGCGAGTCAGACTTGTATCCACAGCCGATCATGCCCCTGCCACTACAATAGCTCCACAGCAACCTAAGGGTCAAAGGTCAGAGTCTAAATGAGATAATCACCTTTGCACCAATACAATTAAATTAATGTGTGCTCTTTTCAAATGAGTGCATTCTTAATTAAATAAAAAAATGAGATTTTCCAGTGGTATGTTTCATGTATTGCTAAATCAGTAAGAATTTCAGATTCTGTGGTTTGGGATTATTAAAAACACATCATGGCTAGTGCTGAATTCAGAATCACTTACTATGAAGAATACTTATATAATACAGAATACTTACTATTTTTATCATGTATTTCTCTGGAAGGATTAGTACAAGTAGTCTTTGATTCTGAATTCAGCATATGTTTGAAATAACAAACTGCCTGTTTGCTGTTTCCCACAATCCATTGTGCTTTTCATTTTCAGTCTGACAAATGAGAGCTGGAAGTAATAGGAACAATACGTTTTTGACTTGTAAACTACCAGTCACTAGGAATTGATGGTTTCATACTCGAGTCTCTTATCCTCACCAAGGCTGCATTTATTTGATCAAAAATACAGTAAAAACAGATATATTATTACAGTTTAATTGTAATAATTTAAATAACCATTTTCAATTTTAAAATTTAATTTATTCCTGTGTTGGCAAAGCAAATTTTTTAGCAGCCATCACTCCAGTCTAATATACTGATTTGGTGCTCAGTTATTAACAATGGTATTTTTTATTATCAGTGTTCGATTTCATGTGGATTCTTTGATGAATAGAAGTTTAATAATAGAAAAAGAAATCTTTTGTACCATTATAAATGTTTTTCCTGTCACTTTTGACTGATAAGGCGTTTTTGCTGAAGAATTCAAGTTTTTTCAATTCAAGTTTATTTGTATAGCGCTTTTTACAATACAAATCGTTACAAAGCAACTTTACAGAAAATTATGTTTCTACAATATTTAGTAGTAGCTTATAAGTGGTGACTGTCAGTTTGTGCACGTATGACAGGATTTTTAGAAAAATGAATAAGACGTAGTCAGCCAGACGATTAACATTATTAATATTATTAATAATCAATAATTATTATATGATGCAGTCATACTTGTAGCAATATTTGTTAGTTCTGTTTGTTGATTCAGGGTTAGCATCATCTAGGGTCCTCTGAGGGTCAGCATCATCTCTTCTCAGGTGTTCTGAATCCAGACTGGAGACTGTAAATCCTAGATACCATGGGATGTAAATCAGGCATAAGAATCTCTTTCAAATATTGACATTTCCATACAAATAAACTATTAAATGCCAGAGTTAGTTTTAAACACAAATAGCAATACATCTAAAAGCAATAAGCCATTTTTATCAAAAAGATCCAATATTATGCATTGTGTAAGTTTTATAATCTTGCAGAATATAGACACTATGTAATGCACAAATCGTGCACAAACTACTAGCTACTACTAAATATTGTAGAAACATAATTTTCTGTAAAGTTGCTTTGTAACGATTTGTATTGTAAAAAGCGCTATACAAATAAACTTGAATTGAATTGAATGAATAATGAGCAATAACAATAATTGCTGAGTATCGACTACAACCCTAGCTCTTCACATCAATATGCTAATTATATTAACATTTTCTGCCATAAAACTTGATTAAAAGTAGATGTAATAAAATATAGCAGAACTAGGTCCAACATGATCCTAGTCTGAGACTAAAACTCACCCAAAATCTACGTTAGATCTTCCTCAGTGTGAAAGAACGATCTGTCTGGTGCTCTGAGCAAGATGAGATGGCCGAAGCATGGCTGGGACGAGAGAGGCCCGCAGGTAACCCTAGTGTACCATCTGACCCAGAGGGCATTAAACCATGTTAATTAGTCCTCTCCTCCAATCCCACACAACCTGCAACACTTCCAAACCCCTTTTCAGTTGTTACAGTTTCTTATGTCACTGAAATCTAAACCCCAGAACTGAAAGAAATATGGTTGAATACAGGAAAGAGCCAGTCACACCTACTCATTCTGTTTTCTTATCGTTTCTTTTTATTAGTATAACATAATACTCATATAGCCAGAACTGTGAAATAAATGTGTGACCAAAAATGTTTAACAAATTCAAAATATTTTATATTTTACCTTCTTCAGAGTGGCTAACACAAGTTGATATGTTTGCTGGATACTTGCTGGCTGCCTTTTTGCCTTATCTGCTATAATAATAATAATAATAATAATAACCCCAACAACAATAATAAATTAATTTAAAAAAATACTTTAAACAAATACAATTGTATTTCATAAACATTTTTCTAATTCATATTCAGTATATAAATTATATAAAATAAAGTCAAAACTTTTTTTCTGGTAGCATGCATATGCATAAAAATACGAAGGACAAGGGTGGTGCAATTGTAATTTACTGTAATTGTATTTACTGATATGATTCACTACACAGAACAACATTGTTAAATACTGGCATGGAAACTGTTCATGTCTTTACAATCATGTTTATCGACAGAAGTGGGGGAAATGTAGGAAAGAAAGTAGAACAAAAAACTAAATGTTAAAAAAATCCTGTATATCAATATATTAAAAACATACCACCGGTAATAAATAACATAACCCATTGTATAGCTTGACTTAAGGCATAGTCTACTTAAGTGAAAAAACAGAAAGTGGACAATCTATTAGGCGTTACAGAACAGAGTGTTTATCTTGAACCAAAGCAGAGGCACAGGGGATGACAGACATCCTCATTCATCATTACACAGATCAGTCAGTCATACGGCGCATCTGTAAGTACCATGACAGCTTAGAAATGGGAGGCTTAAGAGAACTTGCCATCCAATGTACATATCTATGCAAGTCTACTGAACACGTTTTTTTTAGGTTTGTGTTACGCTAAGGGGTATACCACTCTGAAACATGGCCAAAAGTGGAATAAATTAACATTGGCATTGGTAAATGAAAACATATGTGTAATGCTCATGCTGGTGTCGAATGCACCATGATATCACAAAAATACTGAGTGAATGCACCTTTGTATGGCAGTGGAGTATGAAATACTTGCCTGCATATTAATACAACAATAAAATGTAAGCATTTTGGGATATAGGTTTGGGGAGTTTGCATTGTTGCATTTTGTATCCAAGAAAAAAAGTCTGCAAGAAAAAAAATGTCTGAATTATACTATAATTTTTTTATGGCATGGCTGAAACTATACTGATTAAAACATTTTGTGGAAACGATGTTTATTTTTTTCAAGATTTTAATTAATAGAAAATGCATAAGAAAAACAGTGATTTGAAACAGAAATGTTTTAACCCCATAAATGTCTTCACTGCCAAATTAATGCATTAAAAATATTAAGCTATCGGGAAAAAATAAAAATCCTACGGACCTCAAACTTTTGAACAGTAGTGTATTTATAAAAAAAAAATGAAATATTAGATTACTATTCTATTGTATTGTAATCTCCCTTCATAAATTCTCTTAATTTGCCACATCGGATGAAAACTGGAGTGTTACTATGGTTACGTGCTTGGTAAATTGGCATTTAATTACAGCTGGCAATGGCAACTGAGTGACGATGTACACGCAAGACGATAAGGTGCTCTGTAAGTTGAACAAAACAAACAACTGTTGCAAGACAAAAAGAAAACAGAAATACTGTAGAGAACAGTACAATATTCAAATAGATCCAAAGAACTTCATACTCTGAGTGTTGTTGTTGTTTTTAACAGAAGTTATATAGATTTGGCCACTAACTCAAACAGCTGAGATTCATTTATAAAGACACAGAAAATGTAGACTATCGTGTTCCAGAGTACTACACTTAATGTCGGACAGAATGGTACTGCACTTTTAAATGACTATAAAAACGAGTTCACAAAAGTGACAAATTGATTTCTGGCAACATTTTGAATGCTGGCTATAAGCATTTCATCACCTTTCCAACTTTAAAATAAAGAAACAACACATTTTGTGCATTCTGACAGAAATTGAATAAACAAAATTGATAGATTTTTTTTTTGTCTGGTTAAGGACAGAGATTATGGGATATGTATCTGGCAGCTGCTATTATCTTCAGGTAAATCAATACAAGCTTTCTTCCCCTCCCCTCCTAATACATCGCAACAATTCTAAAAAAATGAAACGAATCAGAAAACTGTACCGAATTATCTTGTGTCTTATGTAGAGGTACATTTTTAGTTTATCTTTGAAAACTAACATTTAAGTTCCTTTAATCGAGTTTAACTGTTGGGTTTGTGTGAAGCAACACTGACCTAAACACTGAACACAAAAGAATAAACACATATCAATTATTCAATAAAATACCCTGACTTAATTAAATCTGCTGTCAATTTCGTAGCAGATTGGTGTCTTCTGTATCTATATATATCTCAATTTAAGAGAATTCCCTTTATTAGTGTTTGCTACAAAGCTACAAATAATATATTAATAAATACGTCTGCAATCTAAATGATCTGAGAAACAAATTCACCTGGTCATTACAAAACACATCTCTCCTAATAACACTTTAGAAAGCATCAGTTAAAGGCAGATATTCTAGAGCAAAACCTTTCTGATTTGATGTAAAGGGTCCTTCCTGATTAACTAAGACAAAAACGTTGGGAAATCTGTAGTGTGAAATGTTCATTTTTGTTCCATTTTAAAAGAGCAGCATTCTTCTAATGTTGCACCA